>NC_040903.2:134097427-134392427 GCF_004126475.2 Phyllostomus discolor | reverse complement strand
TTGCTGGTTGTTCTACTGAATGACCGAGTCTTTATTCTTTCCTGAACTACCATCTCATTAACACCATTGTTTCACCTTGAACCAATTTAGTTTTAAATGCATGAAACAAGTCCTGTTTACACTGAACATTTCACCCTCTGACTCAGCACCACATTGTTACTTCACAATGTCAAGGATGTCTCCAATTTGTGGTATAAAATGGAGCCACACTCAGGAGCCCTGAATGGGCTGAGCTCAGTCCTGAATCATAAAGTATCACCTTTTCTTCCCAGCTCCAATCTTGCATGTTCTGGTATATAGTTGTTTTTAGCTATCACTGCTTTTTCCTCCCCATTAACTATGTTTTTTAAAGTTCTAGACCTCGGGTACCCAGGTAAATACGTCTAAGCCTAAAGATGCACATTTACTTAAGTGACAACCCAATTGTACAAACATTTTGCTAACTCCTCCTTTGAAATTACTTCTAAAAAGAATTCCCAGGTTCAGAAGCAAGACTGGTTCATTAACTTCAGGTCACTGAAAACCATTCCTTAATAATAACCTACTTACCGTAACCTCCTCCACAACTCTTTGTACTCTCTCAGTCCACAGACTTTTATTTTGCCTCTAGGTTTTAAGAGAGGCTGTAGGAAAGGGAAGGGAATAGACCAAGACCAGCAGCCTATGGGACCCTCTGGCTGAACCCCCCCGGGCAGACAACTCACTAAGAGAAATCTGAGGGCTGTCCGCCAACTACAAGAACTGAGCTGGTATCACGGGTGTGACCCAGTTTGTATTGTGAATGTAAGTCATCAAATTTCAAGTTGTGAAAAGCAAAATTTCAGTCCACTGAAAACTGAGGTCCAAAGAATACCACATACACAAAAAAGTATACGTGCTTACAATTGTGCCGCATTTTGAAACGAGCTCCTGCACATACCATTTACATCTTCAACTTATTTAATGTTTTTAAATATTTTTCAGTGAAAACATGTTTTTAATATTAAACTCCTAGACAGAAAGGCCTTATGGAAATCTGGTAAAAAGTGAAGAAAAAATCTTTGAAAACCCAGTTGATAGAACTTCAAGTGAGGATAAGTCATAAATTCTGCTCATGCTGATGAAGCGCTGTAGCTGGGCTTCTGGGGACAGTGCAGCGTGATTCCACCCCCTGGATGGCATAGACTCAGCTGCCTCCCAGCACTCCTGTGAGGCAGGCTCAGAGGGAAGTGGTGTCCTCAGATCACCCCTCTGCGTAGCGGGAGACAGTTACCCTGCTTGCCTCCTCAGCAGTCATGTGACCATACCACCCTCATTTAGCCTCTTCGTTCATCATCATCAGTAAAACCCTCCAGGATCTTGATTGCCATCGTCTCCGCTCTAAATTCACTCACACTCATCAACACTGCCCTGGTGCTGAGGTGCACAGTATGGGCTAGTGCTGCCCCTAGAGTTCTAGCTGAACGGCCTTGGCCTGGCCTCGCTGTGAGTTTTCCTCTGTTGAGAAAGCCATCCAGGAAAAATGCCCAGGTCCCCAAAGTTAAAACTGGGGAGGGGAGGGAGGCCCCTTATACAGGTAATAAGTCAAATTTGATGTCACTCAAACCAAGAATGTCCTTGCTTTGTTCCATCCCCCAGAAAAACAGGCAAAGGCTCCCAGGTTAATGGATGCATTAAAATGACCATCCACTGTACAAAACACTTTGCTTCTCTCAAGGGAGTACCCCACGATGCCGGGAACGTCTCCATCCATGCACTTCCTGTCCTACACGTAGTAGACAAGGCAGATCTGGGGTCTCAGTTACCCATGTACAAAATGGCTTAACTGAAACATGGTACTGAGAGCAACTGGTCAGATTTTCTCATCTCAAAAAGATGGGTTTTACCCTGCCTGCTAACAGAACTGGCTCAAGAGAAAACAACATTAAAAAAAAAAAACAGCATAGTTATCCATGGAGGGTTGCACAGGCCTGGGAACCATTCATAATTTGATTTGGTATGTCTGGGTGATCAACAGTATGGTGCCAAAGCAAGTGTACAAAAGATGCCGTTCCTGGCTCTGGCAGCAAGGTAGACATACAGACACTTATTTTTATTATGGATCTTGGCCAATAGATTATTTTATAAACTTCACTGAAAGTTGGTTATTGTGTTAGACGTGCTTGGAAGCTGATTTTTAGTCCTGTGTAAGGAACGCTTCGTGACGTGGAAGAATTGAGCTAAATGTTTATGATTATGGGGTAAGCAGTAAGAAGAAATAGAGGGAAGCCCTAGTGATGTCAGTGCTTATGAGGAAAGGAGAAAGGCCAAAAGAGGCAGGGGCAGAGGGGACAGGGGTTGGAAGAACGTAAAATGCATCCGAAGAGCCTAAGAAACAGACTGTGTGTGACACAGGAAATGACAAACAGAGCATCGAGGCTGATAGCAGAAATAATGAGATGTTTATGAGGTGGACTGATTGCGGGAGAGAACCCAAATTGGGGGAGGTTGCTTGTGCTACAGAGGGCATGAGGAGCCAGGGGAACGGTTTTTGAAGATGAAGTCTCTGGCGAAGTTCAACCACCCAACCAAGGGCTTTCAGACTTTAATATATGGAAAAGAAACCCTGGGGTTCTGGAGTTGCTTTGTAAAATGCAGATTCCTCGACCCCATGCCAAGACAGCCTGATTTAGTTCTGTAGACGGAGGAACCAGGGACAGGTTTTGAAGAAGGCCACATGGGTCTGCATTTTTTTACAAGACACAGGTGCTCTCCAGACCTCACTTGGGAAAAAAAAAAAAACCTCTGCAAGTGAAGCAAAGAAAATCTCACAGCATTTAACAGCAGCAACTTATTAGAAGAGAACAGAGGTGCTTGTTGGTAAGGAATATGCTAGCTAACCCAGCCAGGAAACATGGAAGATGGACCTGGAATGACGGCTGCCCAGAGAGAGAAGATGTTAGATGCTGCGGGATGTGGGGCAAAATGAAGCACATCCCCTCAAGTCTGTTTCCTGGGTGAAAATCAGCCTTTGCCCTAAGTGGTTAGAGATGCCCCGCATCCCAGTTGGGACCAAAAAAAAAAAAAAAAAAAAAAAAAAGATCCTCAACGAATGCTCTGAAAATAATTAAGCATGATAATTCTGGATTATCTTTAATTAGAGGGAGCTTTGGTGCACTCCGAGCTTTAAAGGGTCACCTGCATTTGTTGCCAGTGATCTGTCACTGTTGCACAGGCACATTATTCATCCTTTTCACCTCTGATCTTCCCCTCCTCTGAGCGCAGCCCTCTGCAAGGCCCCTGCACTTAGGCTGCAGCATAAAAGAAGTCCCCTCACGTTGTTTCTCCCGCTGCTGCTAGATGACATGTCCCTCCCAGGGGGAATGAAGAAGGAGAAAATCCTCTCCTTTCTTTCCCGCATTCTGTGCTGGCTCCCTGGTGCCAGGCCCTTGCCTCTGTGGAAGCACCAGCCTCTCCCTTGAGAGGGCTTGGGTCCTCGCTGCTGCTGAGCAGTGTCCCGGCCAGAGCCAACAGCCTTTATGCAGCAAGGATGCCCTTGTAGGCCTGAGGATGCCAGCCATGTAGAAGAGAAGAAAGGTGGTGAGGGAGGTTTGGAAAAAGCACAGGAAAAGGCCAGGTGGAGTGCAGAGGGAAGAAATGATCTGGACACAGACTGTGGCCCCTCCTTTCCTTCACAGGCAGGCAGGCTGGCTGGCCACCATCTCTCTGCCTGTGTCTGACTTCATTTCCAAGGCCTGTACCTGTGCAGGTACCGTCACGCCTTCCACAAGTGACACCATATGCCTTTTCCTTTCTTGAATGCACCAATTCAGGGCCTCGCCATTTCCCCCTGTGCTGGGCTCCCACATGCTGCTTTGAATCGATCAGTTGGCTACCTGACCACTTCTCAGTTACAGAGAGGAGATCTGTCTTATTAGCCCCAGTACCTCCTCAGCACATAGGACAATGACATATGTAGACTAGATAGGCAACGAGCATTTGTGGGATTCACAGATACATCCTTCTTTTCTCCTTGTATCCATCCAGTTCCTTAAGCTGTTAGGTTCTGTATCAAGAAAGTCTCTCAAGACTCCTCAGGCCAGGGGAATTGAAATATACTTAAAATAAGCACCATCTCAATTAATATAATAAATTAAGGATACAAATTCTGTCAAAAATGAGTACGGCCTTTGAAGTCATTCAATCCTAGGTTCATTAGGAGAATTGTGCTTTATCTCTACCCCTCTACTGCCTTACCAGTACATGAAGGACAGCTGCCCCTCCTTCCTGAAAGGTCATTACCGGGATTATAGGAGAACACTGATGTAAAAACACCTGATAGATTTAAATGCTCAATAAGTATTAGTTTGTTTCCCCTTCTCTATTAATTTTGGATTAAGTTGCCTCAGGTGGGTTTTTTCCTTTTTCTGGATTTTAAAATGACATTTCTAGTGTGGGAAATCCTAATTAAGTAGCACCCAGTGATTCCGTTGATTCATCCACTTCACAATTGTTATTTTAAAGTCTGAGTGAGAAGGTTTATCCATCACAGGGGGCACTCCACATCTCAGCCCAGTCCGGGTGGCATTTGTTTCATTTTTGAATTGTTTCCTAATGATCAACTCCAATTGCTGACAAATACAGTTAAAAACCAAAAGCTAAGCTTGAGAGATGTTCATGTTACTTCTCTCTGTATTTAATTTGCAAGAAAAATGTGGTAAATAGGAAAAACACCTCTTTCAGTAAATATAGTCACTATGTGTATTTGCGTGCATTCTCATAAAATTATCTTACCATCCTTATATTTTATTGTAATGGGTTTCAAGGACTCCTCTTTGCTCTAAATGGGAATATTTACTGATCGAGAGAGCATGCTAGTGCATTCTCTCCTGCTGTAACCCGAGGAAACAGTGCCTTTTCACCTTTGAAAGCAGCGTTTCCATATTACCCATGCCAGTCTTTTCTCACTAATTTTATGATTATAATGAGGCAGTGGTGCACTAGTTAGCATAGATGACCTTCTAATTGAAAGACTGTAAATTCAATCTCCATCGTTGGGCACCGACAGAAATTTAAATAAATATAGCTCCTAAAACCCTTTTGCTGGGCTGCCTAATGACCAGCGGCTAGCAGAGTCCCTGTCATCTGTCATGGGGGGCCACAGGCAACTTCTGGGTGTTAATACAGGAGTCATTAAAAGCAGGTTGCCCTCACAAAGCAAAGTGAGATGAGGGACTGTTCCCTGGCTTGAATTCAGGCACCATGCCTTGCTTTTTTGCAACATATGCCAAGTGGCTTTTTTGTCAAAATGCTTCCTCAAACAGGAGTCTAAATGCAAGGGGAAGCTCCATTCTCAAATTGGACCTAAGCAGACAAGAAAAGACTTATCTACCAGGCCACCTTTGTCCATTGCCGTTTATAGATTTAGATGCAATAAGCTGCCCAGGGCTGTGTTGACATCATCCCCTCGCTTGCTGTATTCACTGCCATTTTTCACCCCTGTGACCTTGGACAGCAATCCAATTCAGGTTTCCAGAATGAACTGCTCTGAGGATCACGATGGGTGTGGAAATGGTCAGTCTGAGGAGGGAATCCAAGGAACTGACTGCTGGCAACATTTGCACCAAATAATTGAGTACTTGACCTTGACATATTTCTGACCTTCCATTTTGGCTTTAACATTATGTGTATGTGTCTCTTATTGTAAACCACCTTGAATCTCTTTGGGAAACAAGTTGCATATTATTTTTTTAACTAGCTGTTTTAAAATATGTCCCTGGACCTCATCAACAACTACCTAAAATGGCCCCATATTGCTGACAAAGCCTTAAAGCCGGTTATTGGGTTGTCAGCTTGGTGCATCTCTATCCTGAATATATCACACAAACACAATGGAAATTTCCCATTGCCTTTAAAGTTTTGCATTCTGTATATTTGGTTGTTAGACAAATAGAGCAAGCTTTGCCGACTTCATTTTCATTCTTGGCAGCATGTTTTTATCATAAGGCAGATAGTCATTAATTTACAGAATCAACGCTGGGAACAGCTTTTGTGATCTCATATTAAATTTTCCCCTGAATCCGCCCCTTGGCAAAAATTACTCACATCGTTAAAAAATATTTAATTAGGCTGTAGTTTATACCCAGCTCACTGGGGAAATGTTGGAATTAATATGATTTGCATGAATTCTGTTTCTCTTTTTCTGTCAGAGATTAGTTTTGAATTCAGTTCAGAGGGTCGTTGACACTGCCAAGGACTCTCAATCGTGAAGGTCAAACAGGTAGCAAATACTTCCCATGGGTAGGTTCCCTGAAAAGACAGCTCAAAATTGCTTTTAATTATGGGTTACCTGGAAGGCCACTTGCTGTTTTTATTTTTCCACAGATCTCTGAAACACTGCATGATTGGAAGTTTTAGGTAAACCATTTTATTCCCAGGTAAAACAGGCCTGTTATTGTGTGGAGGTAGATGTGACTACCTATGTGATACCCAGGTAATTTCCCCAGCACCTTCCTGGTTTCTGTTGGTCGTTCACAAAAGAGGAAAGTCTCTTCACTCTGCACTGGGATGTGAATGAAGGAGTCTTGTAAGACAGTCAGCAGTGAGTAAATCCTCCACATAGCAATGCATCTGCTTGCTTAATTATCTCTCACAAGATAAGATACAATGTTTAGTTATGCATTTCCTTGTTTTCTTCCACAGGTTTGAAAAAAACCTTAGGGAATCCACAGTTCTGTGCCATCTTTTTTTTCCAAAAGAAAATTTAATGGAATATTTAATTAATAATCTAATCAATCAATTAATCTCGGTTACATGAGTGTTGAAATCTAATTCTTTTTCACAGCTATATCAATAAAAGAAGTGAAATGGCTACCCACTTATCAGGATAATAGGAAACTGTTACAGACACAAAGAAAAATTGACATTGTATTAATTCTGCTACACTGGTCCTGAATTTGCCACTGTTAACAAAGTCTTCTTTGCATTTTAGACAAATTTCAGCTCACTCTCTGGGGCCATCAGGTGTATCTTTTATGTCCTAACCTTTTCTACTGATGAAAAAAAATGATAGGATTTTTGATTCCCAAAGGTTTGGGCACTGCAACTCTAAGTAAAGGTACATTCCAATAACAAAAGGGCATTTGAACTTTTTAGGCATTATCTCTGTCTTTATTATTGACTTCAAGTTTAAAGAATATAAACCATATGTTGTGAAATGTGTAGAAACCACACCATGCTGCTGACTAGCCAACTGTTGATGAATAAATATTTACATTCCAAATGATTTATATGGAGGCTTCTATCAGCACTAGCAAGATGAGGGTCACTTTGTTCCCCTGATTCTAAAAATCATGAGTCAAGTCACAGGGAGTCAGTGGATACTAGATGGATGCATTTCATTAGTAGCCGTGTTTGACAACAATGCTAATGAAAATCACAACGTGTTCTAGGTTATTCCAAAGTGTTCCAAATTGGAAGGCTTTGAATAGGAGAAAGAAGGAAGACTAGAACTTTCTGAGAACACACGCTCTGCCATGGGTGACTTAGCCACCTACAGTCTTGTTTAGTCCACAAAACACCTTGCAAGATGGACATAATTACTCCATTTTAAAGCTGAAGAACATAAAATCCAAAAGGCAGGTTGACCATCTTTTTAATTCTGCCCCTTCTTTTTATACACAGCACACTGAACCTAGAGAAAAACAGACAACTGCACACAGTAATACTGTGAGTTAGTTAGCCTTAAATGAGGCTGGAGCCCAGCTCTCCCAGCTACCCGCATGCTAATGCTTCAACCTAGCTCAGGTAGGTGTCAGAATTCTCCCAAGTACATACTGAGACCAGTTCGGGCTAAAAAAAATTGTGTTAAATAAAAAATAGCATAGCTGTTTTCCCTATACCTTTGCTAGCTCATTTTGAGTTATTTGTTTTATAGCAAGTCAACTCAACTCCTTTGCTTTCCCCAGATGAACTCAAGTGTGCATTGGTTTTGTGAAATCTTTTACTCAACAGGCTAGATGCACTCCTACCACCTGGTAGAAGGAAATGCAGGTAAACACCTTATAGCACATTTACAGCATTCTTGTCTGAATATATGAAAACCAAAACATATGCCTAAAAGACAGCAAGTGAGATAAAGCAGTGTTTATATTACTAGAAATTATACAAATGCCAGTAGGACTAGAGACACTAACTCAGCCTTAAAAAAGGCTGCACGTGACTCAGGAAGCCAGAAGAACCTTTTTCCATTTAGTTTTTCGCTGTTGTGGTTGTTGTTTGCTTTTGCTTTTTCTGGTACCTGCCTTTTTTGAAGAGCACAAAACCATCAAGTCTTTATTTTACTGTCCACACATCTCTCCAAGGTAGCAGGCCTCAGCATTTCATCCCATAGCCTCAGAAAGCTACAGAGCTGAATAAAAATCATGGAATTTGCAACCAGATTTCTGTCTATTTGAACATCAGCACTGCATCCTCTCTCCTTCCACTCTAACAAGGAATAAATCGTGAGAACAGCTCCTGAGAATAGAGGCTAAGTCCTGGAGCTGCCAGCTCTCTCACACGATGGCTGGGCCCCAGCTGCATTCCCAGGTATCCCCTCTTTTGTCCCTCTTCACAGCATTGGGCTAATGAGGCAAAAAATAATCAGCATACTATCAACTATCCACTCTTTTAGCAGACTGTTTTCACAACTAGATGTACTTTAGGAGGATGGCTGCTCAGATACATTGAAAACATAAGATTAGCATTTGGGGGGATTTCTAAATTAATTGTCAAAACACTGTGGTAACCATGTGGCATGCATTGGTTTCTCATGTCAATTCTCATTCAGAACAAAAGAGTACACAGGGTAATAATAATTTTTGTTATTATTATATTATACCTACCAGTTATACACTGCTTATTATCTACTAAGCCCATTACTCATCTCAACAACCCTGAGAGTAAGTAGTAAAATTTCCAGTTTATAGGTGAGCAAATGATGGCTTTAGAAGGTTCAATAACGTCTTCAAGGTCATGCAGAAATTGACATAGCTAGATTCAAACCCCAGCCTTTCCAATTCCAAAGTCCAGTTGCAGCTGTGCCTCCAGTCACAGCAATGTCTCAAACACAGCAGGCACTGGATGGGGGGCAGAAGTGATCCCTTGCCCCATTGCACAACCGAGGCAGCCGTGGGACTGCGGCTGGCCCCGCATGCGGCCTCAGGCTCACCGCGATCACAACACAGGATCCCGGGCAGGAGAGAGGCAACATAAGAGAAAGCATTTTGAGATCATCAGTTTAATCAAACCAACAAATACTTATTAGCACAGTGCTAGGTAGCTCGGGAACTATAAAGATGAATAAGATTTTCATTCCAGACATCAAGAAGCCTTCATTCTATAAAAGGATTCAATATAACTATAAAAATAGCTAAGTAGAAGGGTGTTAATTAAGTTCTTTTAGTTCCTGGAACAAGTCGTTTCCATTTCCTCTACAAGTATGACATTTTTAAGCCTGCAGATGAAAAGTGTTTGAAGAGAATTTTTCTACAGCACACAATCAAGTGTTCTAAGAAGCAGGTGGGGAGAATGAGAGCGTAGGTACAGCAGTCACCCCCTTATCAAGGGCAATACTTTCTGAGGCCCCCAGTGGATGCCCGAGTCTACAGATAGCACCAAACCCTAAACATTCTATGTCTTGTTCCTATGTGTAATTTACCTATGATAAAGGTCAGTTTATAAATTAGGCATGGTAAGAGATTAACCATACTACTAATAAAATAGAACATCGATAGCAGTATTCTGTAATAAAAGTTGCATGAGTGTTGTCTCTCTCGCGCTCACAGTATCTTGTTGTAGTGGCTTCCTCACCTTCTCACTGAAAGGAAGTGCTTTCTGGCTTCTCTTTGGCACATCTGAGTTGCCAGCATCACTGTTCTTGCACTTCAGGTCCATTATGAAGTGACTTGAACACAAGCACTGTGATGCTGTGACAGCAGATTTGATAACCCAGATGGCTACCAAGTGACTAACAGGCAGGATAGGCCGGGTACGCTGGAACTGCCTGCAGGAAGTGTAGAAATGCTGACTTGCCCAACCAAATATCACCTCTTACTCTAAGTACACACTCAAAGCTCCTACAAATCTTAGGTATTGATTTTCTGGGATGCCAACCACACTGCTTTTTTGCTTCTCAGCCCAAAAAGGTAGAGAACCTATGTAAGCTCCCTCTGCCACTCTTTTTTCTGCCTTTAGGCTTCCACATTTATATAAGCAGACATTGTAAAACTGAAGGGAGTTTTTATGTAGTTACTTATGACATGTTGGGTGATTTCTGTTTCTTTCTTTATCATCATAAGAAGCAAATATTGTCTCTTCAAGGTAAAGAGTTAAAAATGAGGAGGAAAAAAGGTATAGTGACTCACTCTGAGAGTCAGTACTGACAAGGGAGAGGGTAAGAAAACAGACTTTTCCCCTCCACGCTAATGCTTAAGCTAATAGTTCATATTATACCTTTTTACCTTACAATATCATCCTAATTGGTCTTTTTATTTCTGTTTTTTTTTTTCTATTTTGAAAACTCTGATTCCAGATACCCCTTGAAGTACAATAGGATGGCAACAAGACTAGGACCGTGGTTCTCATACTACTTGTGACAATAAAGTGTTGTTTTTCAAGCTAAACTTTTTTGAAAAACCAGAAAGAATTAAGACACACAATAATCTCTAGCTGGAAAGTGATAGTGTGGTATCTTAGAGGAATCCCAGAGACTCCTTACACCGGACCCCATAAGTGGGCTCCAGGAATCTGTACATTCTCTCAAGTTATCTGCAGCATCAGGGAGAAGTTGGGGAAGGAGGCAGCACTTTTCATCAGAGTCTCAAAGGATCCATGATTCCAGAAAGGTCTAGAACAGCAGTCTTTCTGTTCAACATGAGAGTCATGATCATCCCCCACTTGCTGCAGTTTGTTAATGTGCCTCTGAATCATTCAAGTGTTTTGTTGAGTTTCTAATGGCTGAGCCACACTGTTGATTATAAATCCCAAGAGACCAGATTTAATAGCTGGAGCATGGGCTTCTGTTAATGAATGGATAATTGATTAGTTAATAAGCCACAATATTTCTTGGGGAGCTCAAACACTTACCAAACCCTTCTAAATCAGCTTATCTGTTAATAAAATTATAACCCCATTTCTATTTTTACTGTCTTATTTATTCATTCATTTGGTTACTATATATGGAACACCTACTGTGTACAAGGGTTTGTAGCAGTGAATTAGACAGATGTGGCTTCTGCCCTCAGGAAGCTTAGAGTCCAATGAATTAAAATATAGCTACACTCACTCATCATTCAATATATGCCACATGCTTTGTTTGGCACATTGCATGCATCATCTCATTTAATTTTGACAACAGTAAGGCAATCATTATCATCTTTACTTTTATGGTTAAGGAGATAGCAAAATATTCAATAACTTGCTCAAGGAGGGTAGTGGTTTAGATCCCAGGCTGTCTTCCTCTGGCTAGAATTGGCATTCATAACCAGTACTCCCTATTAGCAGTGTGTACAAGTAAATATTAGAAAACCATTTGGAAAATAACCTACTCTGCCTATACCATTAGCCATAAAACTGGACCCAACTACCCTGAATAACTAAAGAAATCTTTCTAGGCCCAGAGACATGCCTTGTTTGTCAGGCTATCCTGGGAGGTACCTTTTTAACCTTTCAGCAGAAAAGGCAGGAATTCATCAGTCTAAAACATAGGACCTCATTTCTAAATGACACAATTAAAGCTAGAACAAGAGATGATAGTGATTGTGGACAGCCACCCATAGCCATTAGATAGTATAGAAAAACTGGCTGTAAATTCAACTAAGAGGTTACCAGGAAACATACCTTCAACAACCCATTTCATCTAAGGAAACAAAAGAGTAGCATTAGATGATAATGACTCATTGGCATCTTGAAATTGAGATTATCTGGCTTTGTTCCCTGTCCATGGTTATGTAGGGTGGTTGAGACAATAGAATAAATGCTGAGAAAATCAAAGGGATAGTCCATGGTAGAAGCAAAAAGACATCCCATGTATAAAGGAAACAAGTGAATGTCACTAAAGTGAAAACCCCTGAGTTTTTTGCATGGGAATTTCAGATCAGCCCAGTTCCTCCCAGGGCAGCTCTCCTGAAGTTCAGGAGGGAGTTGGTTTGTTCCACATGAAAAAAAAAAAATGGATGGGATAAGTAAAGGACAGGCAAAATTTACAAGAGGGATAGCTTTTCTGGCCTGGAGTCTAGGAGGAAATCCATTAAAGTAAAAAGATGGGGATAAATATCTGGGTGCTAACAAAAATCAATGCAGTTTTCCCATTGCTTCTGATGCCAAATTGGTGAGCTAAGAAAACACAGTTTCCTCTGATGAAGCCCCCAGTCCTCATCAAAAAGAATGGTGCAAAGCATAAAATTTTCTTCCTTTTTAGAACCAAGTAGAATTCCATTGTGTAAATGTCCTGTAGTTGTTTAATCCATTCATCCATTGATGGACACTTGGGCTGCTTCCATATCTTGGCAATTGTAAATAATGCTGCAATGAACATAGGGGTGCTTATGTTCTTTAGAATTAGTGTTTTAGGTTCCTTCAGATATATTCCCAGAAATGAGTTCACTGGGTCAAAATGAGCAGACATGGAGAACATTATGCTAAGTGAAATAAGCCAGTCAGAGAAAGACAAATACCAGATGATTTCACTCATATGTGGAATCTAATGAACATACCGAGCTAACAAGCAAAACAGAGACTCATAGATGGAGAGCAGATGACAGTTAATGTCAGGGAAGTTAGGGGTGGAGGGATTGAACAAAAAGGAAAAAGGACTCATGGACGTGGACACCAGGGTGGTGATTGCTGGGGGAGGGAGTATAAGAGGACTAAATGGTAGTAGAAAAAATACAATAAAGATTAAATCAAAAGGAGAAAAAGTAGAACGGTGCTGAGCTTACCAGTCTCTAGCAGTTAAGTCTGCCAGGTGCAAACCATCTCCATGAGTCCATTCTCCAGATCCTATTTGTCACAACTTATTCCAAAACACTGGAACTATTACCTGTGAGGTTTTCTAGTTCTTTTATGTGTAAAGAAACAGCTACAGTGTAGTCTTCTCGAAAGTTGTCCATGAAATCCTTGAGTCATTCTTGTTTTGGTTTGTGTGTATACATGTTACTCTGTTCCTCTTGGTATGGAGAGCATGAAAATTTCTATTTACAAAAGGATTTAATCAACAGTAAATGTTTTGAATTAGATTAAAACACAAATACTTTAAGAGCTATGTATTTATTCTGTCCTGCTGAGCACATTCATTTTATCTTGCTTCTGAAGGGCAATGCAAAGCCATAGATTCTCTAATGAATTCCTTGCAATAGGCAGGGGTGTTAATGGTTAATAATAATGAATGTTTACCTTAAAAATGCTGAGTTCTTCTTCAGAATGTGCCTGCTTCTCCTCGACACATCAAAAATGAGAAATTATCTGTAAGACTGTTTTATGTGTCTATGTTTTCGGAACAGCATATTTGCATGCCCATGAAGGCAATCAATACAAGCAAGCCTGGGTCTTTCAGGAATCCTTAATTATATGTCTAAGAATGCATATGTATTCACATGTAATACTCGTGTTTCTGCAGTGTTCCCCACCACCACCCTTCTGAGCTGCCATGTCCTAAGACTCTTTGAAAGCAGTAAAATCAAGAGTGTAACAGGCAAATGCACAATGAGTTGTTAAATGTGATGGCAAAATAAAAAAAAAATTTAAAAGCTTCAGTCAGTATGATCAGTAAAAGAAAAAAAAAAAGAAAGAAAGACAGCCGGCAAACTGTCTATCATGTGATGAAATTTGACAGTAGGGATTATGGCTTTGATGGACCAGAACAGCTAATAGAAGAAGCTGACATTTTTGAAACCCTGCTAATTAAGGGTTCCTTCCTTAATATTAAAATAAAGTCTTTGTCTGGGTTTTATGGTTGGAGAATCAGGTGTTTTCATTAATATATGCCAGTCAGTCTTAATAAGCTTGGAGGGCAGAGGAAGTTATTATTGAGTGACCTTCTACAAAATAAGCATGTTGCTAAGGGCTCTAACCCTGCCCCGTTCAGACTGATGAATCTCATTTCCAATGCAAAAGCTTCACAAGAAATCCAAGTATTCTCTGTGCAATCACAGAAAATAATCCTTGTGTCTCTTGTAATGTCCAGAATTGCCACTTACTACACTACTACTGTACAATGAATATTACAATACATATTATTTTTCTAGCACAATTGTCTACATTTCTGAATTGCCCAGAATAGAAAAACTTATTGTGAAGACACTTGTATTGAAAAGTCAGCTCATTTTAATACTTTTCAAATAGTCATCTACTCTGTTCATGAATTATAATGCTCAGAATACATCTGACAATACTGGCTTTGAAAAGGAGATATGTCTATATTATTACATATTCATTTTCAAATAGATTTCAAACAGATTTTAAACCATTCATTGAAATTCATTGAAATGATAAATTCACAGTTGGATTTTGATTGACTTTTAATCCAATTTTACTTTTGATAAGTTTTCAGCCATCCCCAACCTTTCTCAACCAATATATTTCTTATTCTTCTATTGGTTTTTAAAGCAAAACTGATGGGATATGGTAAAACTTGAAGGTTGTGATAACTGTATGGAAAGCTTGTCAGATGAATTGGTAAATTTAGTTAAAACCAATACAGCACTACACTGCAGGTGATTTGTCTGTTGAAGTTCCAATGTACAAGCACTTGTTTTATGAAAATTGTGTTTATTGTAACTGGCAGTTGGTTGACAACCTACAGCAAAACTTCAAAAGAGTCTTTTAGTTCCTGAGCCATACCATCATCTCGAGATGACAAGGAAAAGCGCAGCCAGCCAAGGTATTTGGTGTTGGGACAGAAGATTACCACCTTCAGGGTTTGTGGTTGCCCAGCCTTTACTAGCTGCTGCTCAGCTTGAGTTCTGTCTGCCTGTCCTCAGAGGATTAGCTGGATAGCACCTCTGTTGCTGGCTGCATGGCCAGGGGAAAAGACAGCAAATCTACTAGGATCTTTTTGGAGAAGGAAGGAGCTGAATTAGAAATTGCAAAGTGTACTGTGGGTTTTGTGTTCACCCATGGGAAACCAAAGCCATTGGCCATCAGTGGAGTTGATGAGATTGTGCCAGACATGGAAACAAATAAGATGAGAACATTGGACCCAGAGCTTCAGTGTATGGGCCAAGAAGTTAATTCAAGGCGTGGCAATTATTTCAGCCTCTGTCTATGGGAGGCAGTTGGCTTTGAGTTATAGAATGGATAGGAAAACAATATGACATTTTCTATAAGTGACTTATTATGTTTTTTAGATTTTATTTATTTTTGTTAGAAAAGGGAAGAGAAATGGAGAGAGAGAGAAACATCTCTGTGAGAGAGAAACATCTATAAATTGCTTCTCGTATGTACATTGTCCAGGGACTGAACTTGCAACCCAGGCATGTGGCCTGAATGGGAATCAAACCAGCAGCCTTTTAGTTTGTGGGATGATGGCCAACCAACTGAGCCAAACTGGTCAGGGCCCTATAAGTGATTTATTAAAGCTGTTCTTCAGTATTTTACAAGGAAAAAATGTTAATGAACACTAGCATAAATCCATCCCCTTAGGGCCAAAATCAATCACCTAGTGTTTATTGAGCCTCTACCTAATAGTTTGCCAATGTCCTGGATTTAACCCCAAAACAGTGTAGCACACCTCTGACCTTATAACTTCCAGTATAGTGAGAACCTGTTGTGCCTTTGATTGCCCCCATCTTTTCATCAAAGCAACCTGTCCCTTCTTACCCTGTGTATGTGGAACCAGCATGGGCGTTGTTCTCCCAGACTCTTGGGACACAGCCACCTCTAGAATCATCCACATCAGTGCTACTCAAAGTGTGGATCATGGACTAACAGTGCCAACGTCACCCAGGAACTTCTTAAAAATACAGAATCGTGGGCCCTACCCCACACCCATAAAGCCAGAATCTCTGGGGAACCATGACTATACATTTTAAGGAAGTCTCCAAGAGGTCTTGAGATATTTGAGAGTGAGTGATCTAGAATGCTCATATCACAAATAAATCATACACCACCTTTGCTGTCATATAATTTTGTCACATCATTTAACTTGTGTGTGTCCTATCTCTCCAAAGTGGATTTAAGTAACCTCCTTGGGGTGGTTGCCAAGTGCCGAGTTTTGATGTTTCTTTTTATCCCCATAATCCAAATTCAGTGTTTTATGGAGAATAAACAATTGATCAATATTTGATTGACTAATGTCTTTTAATTAAATTGTAAATTAAGACTAAAAACTCAGTCCTTTTATTCTAAAGACATTCCTCTATTTATATTATGTTTTATTCTTTTATACCTCTTCCCTTTAATATCACCTTCATGGTATTCTATTACTTTATGTTCGCCTACTCCAGGGATTCTGTGGTTCTACATCAGCACTGTCCAATAGAAATCTATTGCCAACTCTGTATAATTTTAAACTTTCTAGTAACCACATTTAAGAAAGTAAAAACAAATGAGATTAATTTAATATGACAATACATTCTATTGATTCTAACATCAAAACATTATTTTGATATATAATTAAAAAATAAAAGATATTTTGCATTCTTTTAATTCTTGTACAGCATCTAAAACCTGGCATTACTTTACACTTACAGCACATTCTCATTCAGACTAACCACATCCCCAGTACTCAGTAGGCAACACGGCTACCGTATTGGACAGCACTGCTCTGGAGAACATTCATGGATAGAGTGGAAGAGTGTCTGAAATCCCTGAAATAAAATGCCAAATTATGGACACGTTATCAACCATTTTTTTCTGGTGAGACAGAACGCAGAATTTGTCAGATTCCCAAAAGGGCTCACTCCCATCACTGTATCACCAGAACTCCCTCCCCAAACATCTTAAGAACCACTGTGCTGGTTTTAGCCTCTGGAGTGACTCATTTCTTTGGACTCATTTTCTCTACTTGCCAGCTCTATTTGCGTTCCCTATTCTAACAAAACTAGCTCTCTGTCTGTTAGTAAACAGTTGTGAATTTAACTTATTTCTCTGAAACGGCGCCTACAGAATGCTCAGGGTATTGACTTGCTTCATAAAAAAGAACCTCAAACACTACCACAGTTGGTAGTTAGAAAGCCAGAATAAAACAGGAGTGTATTAGGCCTTTTATTCTTACGGTAATTCACTAGGAATAAATTATCACTAGACTCATGGTGCTAACATGACATTCAGGAAGTTCCCAAGATGTGCTAAAACATATCAACAAGGAAGGTTCTGGAAGGATTAGTAATTGATCACAGCACAGAATTTTATTTCTCATTGTTCTCTTCACTGGGTTATTAACTCCCAAATTAATTTCTTGACGTAGGATAACTACCCACTTTCTACAATGGCTAAATATTTGTACACCTTGTGATTTTCTTGTATGGGATTTTTCAGGGCCCCTTACAGCGGCATAGAGGAGGACAGCCAGCTGTTTCAAATATAACACCTCTGGTGTTGGCACAGTGCTCCAATCTGAGAAACCAAGGTGTCAGTTGAGCAGGATCCTCCTTTCGCTTTACTTTCTCTTAAAGAGAAAGAGCTTTAAAGGTTTACTGCCAAATTATTGGGTTGGCCAAAAAGTCCGTTTAGTTTTTTCTGTAAAATAAAAGGCACATTTTTTATTTTCAACAATAATTTTATTGATTTGGATATTTTGAGTATGTTGGCTATCTCCCAACTGTTGGCTTCTAGTGAGTAGAGGCCAGGGGTGCTGCTAAACGTCTCCCAAAGCATAAGACAGCCCACAGCAAAGAACAATTTAGACAAAATGTCAGCAGTACCAAGAAACTTCTCAAAATACTTTTGACAAGTTCAATCAGAAAGCACCTTCTCCATCCATACACTGCACAAATCTTCTTTGTGTGTTTCAGTTGCTTGTTTCCCTTTCAAGAAATAATAAAGCATAATATGCTGAAAATTTACTTATTTTCTTCCATCTTTAATACTAAAATGGCTACACAAAAATTCACCAATTCTGATGTTTTTTAAATGCATGTTGATATGACAGCTGTCACAATACAATCTAACAAAATTGTTTCTAATGAAGTTAAAGACAACTAAACACTATTAGAGCCATCATATGGAAAAAACTCAATGACCTTATTGGCCAACCCATTATCTTTGTTAAGTCTTCCTGGTTTTGTTATTTCTTGTTTATCCCTCACTTAAGAGCTGTGACATAGCTCCTGGTGAGGGCTGATATTGCTAATTTCACATTACAGAGTAACCCCTTTAAAAGCCATCAGGAATGGTTAACTGTATTATTTGTGTGCATTTTATCATTATTTATTATTATTGGATAGACACAGTCAAAGTTTTAGTTTCACTATGACTAGAATAAACTAAAATACTCTGTGTAACTTTCAAAAAGCAAATGGAAAAGCCAACCCATAATTATTATTGTTTTCCTTATCCATTTACCTTCCTTAAAAATAAAAGGTCTGTTCAGAATCAGAGAAAGATTTAAATTTTAATATTATCTTACAATCATTTGCTTTTTCTTGGTTACACAAGCAAAAGGAAAATGACAAAATTTACTATGAGAATAACAAAAACAAACAAAAATTAAGATACATTGATACCAAAGGCTGGCTATGCATAATATGCATTTCAATGTGTATCTAGATTTAAATGGCAAATATTGGACCATGTAAAATTTGAGGATAATGGATTAACTATGCCAATATCAAGTATTTCATGTTGATTGGTCTTCTTACCACCAAGGTAATGAAGAAGCTTTGAAAGTGACATCTTACTATTCATTTGATCTTCAGAGAAGAGAGATTGACTTCAGTTAGTTTTAAGATTGTTAATGCTTCTTTCTTGGCATCATTTCACATTTTACTATGATGTAACCTTCAGTTGCATCCTTTTCTCCTTTCCAGCACTGTGATAAATAGTAAAAACTTGGCCTTTCCTTCCCTACAGACACTTTAAAACATCAAAATTATAGGAAACTTGTAAAGCAAGGTTTAAAATGTTTTGATTTAGTCACTTTCACAAACCCCTGGGCTAGTTTCTGTAATGCAGTGTCCCTCAGTATTACAGTATTCTCTAGGCTCTTCCTTTAACAGGTATGTTTTCATTATAGGAAGAGGATATTGACATATCAAAACTATTCTACCACAACTCCCATGATGCAGGGTATTGGAGAAATATCAGAACCATGATTACAAGAAAAAGTGAAATGCAATTTCCTAAGCAGAAAAAAATGTAGGAGACTTAAAAATCTGGATCTGTATTATACACAAACCATTTCTACAAGTATTTACATATGCTGAATTGGAATCTGAATCTCTGTAATGGTCTAGAGAATATTTTGAATATTTAGCAATCAGTGTTGATTACTGATTGATCAATGCAATTATTGAGAATGATAGTCATATAGGCAGACATATTGTTCCAAATAACTGCCTAGGTTTGAATTGCTACCTGCAATTGGTTTTTTTTATGTCTTCTTTTCTTTTCCATACTGCAATAGTGTGCCTTTTTTTTCCTCTCTGAGAACTAAGAAATCCCCTGGAATATCTTCTGACACTTCTTAATCAAAGTTCAGAACTGGTTATGCAGCATTCTCTTTAGATACTATGGTTGCATAGTCTCAAGTCAGGCATTCTAGGGGTTAGAGAGAAGTAGTTAAAAGATAAATTACTTGGCCTTACTGATTCCCACAGGAGTTGAAATGTTATTTCCGAAGGTAAAATAAACACACAATATGTTATCTTTTAGCTCATATTCTTCTGAGGGAAGACTGTTAACATACCTGTAAGAAGGGAGTGGATTAGTTTTCTTACTTGATGACATTGAAAGGATTTTTCATTCTACCTCATCATCCTGATATAGAACCTTTCTTTCTTCTTGTTCTACTAATTTATACAGATATTTCTGTAACAGACCCAATGCTTTCATGTATTTTTCTTCAGATAAGTCAGCAAATACATAGAATGAGACAGAACAGTAAAGAACATCAAGTTTCTGTCAAAACAGTTCATAAATATTCAGGAGAATTCTGCAATATGTAGCAAGTTATGAAGATGGTGTTAAGATACCAGTAAATCCAAAGAAAATCTATGCTAATCAAGCCATCACATCTTATTACACTTTATTCTTTTATCACTTTATTATCCCTCAATAATATAAATGTGACCCCCCCCTCCAGAAAAACCCTACAAATTGTAACCTGCCATCGTGCAACAGAATTTCCATCTTATCCTGGTCAGGATTTTCTAACCAGGATGTCAGGATCTCATGGTAGATCCGAAAGACTAACCTGGAAGTTAGGTTTCCTCACTACTTACCACTAACCTACTCTTCTCTGAGGCATTACCTTCTGTCTAAACGTTGATATCGTCCGCTGTGGGAGTAGGGTCTCGCTGCAAAAGGACTCCTGAAAGGGTTTAACCCATAGCACCTCCAGTCTGCTCAGTAATCTCAGTGTCCTCAAAAATTTTTAAAAACTCAGTATCTTACAAATGTTGTAGGAAATTTTACCTTAAATGGCAGGTTTTGCATGACCTTTTTTATGTGATTAAAATCAACTTTGTGTAATTCCTAAAACTGAAAAAAAATTAAAGAAAAAAAATAGGTTTTATGGTCTTTCTTTAAAAGGTATCCTCTAAAGTTGTTGCAATATGAAGATGACTAGCAATATCGCTGCCTGTTCCTCATTTATACCAAACCCTTTCTATCAAAGGAGCACTGAAGTCAGTGATTTGAACTGTTAGTACATTGCTGTAGTTAAAAAGTATTTGCTCACCCCAGGGGGCAAGCAAAGGCTATTGACATGCTTGCTTGATGTATGAAAAGACAAATTAGTGCCCCATCCTATCTACCAGCAGGGTACAATGACCCGACAAGGAAAAGTCAACTGGAACCACTGTATAATATATTAAATTTTTTCTAGGAAACTTCAGTTACCAGATCAACTGTGTCTAGTGTGCAAATTACATGCAAGCTAACAGAATGTAAAATAAATTTGAGGAAAGCCATGTGGTTTAGCTAGACTATGCAAGATGACATTAGTGGCTATGGTTTGTCTTGGAAGAATTTATGGTAGCATGGAATGGGGAATGGCAGAGAGAAAGGAGCTGAAACTAAAGTTTTTATTACTCATTGCCTATCTCCTGCCCCTTACACATTCTCAACTGTTTTCTAATAAACAAGGCAGGGTGAGAGAGGAATTTCTCTTTCAGAGTCACTCAGCTGGAGTGAAGGTGTGCAAGGAAAACAATTCAGGCCAATGGGTCTGTTCCATGAGTATAATGAACAGACATGTTTCATTGTTTGTTTGTGCCACCATATAAAGTGGCTGACTTTACTGTAAAGTAAAGAGGTTCTAACATTTGCTTTATAATGCAGTTTGCACTGATCAAAAGAACACAATATTAGTGTAGAGGGAGAAGCTACACCTTTCCATTAAGTAGATCATAGTTAAGGATTGAAAATGGGACAAATAATCAGTATAAAGTAGAGTTTCTCTAAATTTCTACTGTTGGGGATTTGATTTGAAGGGATAGTTTAGAAGTAAAGATTTTTATGAAATGTGAAAATTCAGATAATGCCACAAATAATATAAAAGAACTAATCTAATCTTGTCCAGATCAAGCACAGATAAAGCAGATTGTTTTTCAGGCCTAAATATTCATTTTTTTATTCATTTAGCAAACATTTATGATAGACCTACTATGTATAAGACACTAGTTATAATTCTCAGTGAGCAAAAGTTTTGTCAGAGTTGATCACTGGGAATTTGAAGGTACCAATTAACTCTAGGAGTATTGGAATGAAGCTCTATTAACGTTTACTATTTCAAACTGACATGAAGTAATGTCTGCTCACCAAGTTAAAACATCCCTAGTTTTGGTTTCTGCAGTCTATTCTGAAGCACAAAATTTAGAGGCAGGTAAGGTCTATGTCTGTCTTACCTAGTCAATCTTCATAAGAGAAAGAAGAACCTGAATACGAAAAAAGTCAGTATTTGGTTCAAAGTCCACTTAATTCGATCTACCAGCTCTCAGGTAGACAAGGAGCCAGACAGACTGAGCACGGACCCCTGAGCGACTCTATCCTTTCTTCCTTTTTTAAGTTTTTAAATTATAATTGATGTGCAATATTAGTTTCAGATGTACAGCATAGTAATTAGACATTTATATACCTTACAAAGTGATCATGGTGGAGTAATATTCCATTTTATATATGTACCACTTCTTTAAAAAAGTGTTTTCATTGATTCCAGAGAGAGGGGAAGGGAGGGAGAAAGAAAGAAAGAGAAACATGAGTGCAAGAGAGAAACCTATCAGTTGCCTTTTGCACACACCCCAATGGGGAGCAAAACTGCAGCTCAGGCATGTGGCCTGACCAGAAATTGAACCTGTGACCTTTCTGTTTGCGGGACAGTGCCCAACCCACTGAGACATGCTGACCAGGTTGAGTACCAGTTCTTTATCTTCTCGTCTATTGATGGACACTTAGGTTGCTTCCATATCTTGGCTGTTGTAAATAATGCTGCAGTGAGCAGAGGATATTGGATTTCTTCAGATAAATACCCAGAAATGGGATAATGAGTCATATGCTAGTTTTAATTTTAATTTTTTACTTCTATTTTTAACTTCCATACTGTAGTGACTAAGAATTTGTAATCCCACCAGCAGTGCACAAGAGCGTCCTTTTCTCCACATCCTCGCCAACACTTGCTGATTTATTAATAATAGCCATTGTGACATTTGTGAGGTGATATGCCATTGTGGTTTTATTTTGTATTTTCCTGATGGTTAGTGATGTTCAGCATTTTTTCATATGTCTATTAGCCATCTGAATGTCCTCTTTAGAAAAATATTTAGGACTGCTTCCCATTGGTTAAATTGGTTTTTGTTTGTTTATTTGATGTTAAGTTGTCTGAGTTTTGTGTATACTTTGGATATTAACCTTTTATTGGATGTATCATTGGTGAATATCTTCTATTCAGTAGGTTGTATTTTTGTTTTGTTGATAGTTTCCTTCATTGTGCAAAAACTTTTTAGTTTGATGTAATCCTATTCACTTATTTTTTCTTTTGTTTCCCTTGCCTGAGAAACATACTAAAAAAAGATATTAATAAGAACAATATCAAAGAGTTTACTGCCTATGCTTTCTTCTAGGAGTTTTATGGTTTTGAATCTTACATTTATATCTTTAAATCATTTTGAGTTTATTCTTGTATATGGTGTAAGAAAGTGGTTTAGTTTCATTTGTGGCATGTATCTGTCCACTTTTTTCAATACAATTTATTAAAGAGACTGTGTTTACCTCATTGTATATTCTTGCCCTCTTTATCATAGATTAATTGGCCACATAGTTGTCAGTTTATTTGTAGGCTCCCTATTCTGTTCCATTAACCTATGTGCCTATTTTTATGCCACTACCGTGCTGTTGTATTTACTATACCTTGTAGTGTACTTTGATATCGGGTAGCATGATAAACTCTTACTGTTCTTCTTTCAAAATTTCTTTGGCTATTCATGGTCTTTGTGGTTCCATATAAATTTTAGGATTATTTGTTCTAGTTCTTTAAAAAATACTGTTGGTATTTTGATAGGGATTCCATTAAATCTATAGATTGCTTTGGGTAGTATGGACATTTAATAATGTTAATTCTTCTTATTCATAAACACAGTATATGCTTCCCTTTATTTGTATTTTCTCTTTTTTATTTTATTTATTTATTTTTAGAGAGAGGGGAAGGAAGGGAGAAAGGGAGGAAAAGAAACATCAATGTGTGGTTGCCTCTCACGTGCCCCCTACTGGGGGAACCCAGACATGTGCCCTGACTGGGAATTGAACCAGTGACCCTTTGGTTCTCAGGCCAGCACTCAATCCACTGAGTCACACCAGCCAGGACTATTTATATTTTCTTCAATTTCCTTTTTCAATGACTTATAATTTTCCAAGTACATATCTTTTACTTTCTTGGTTGAATTTGTCAGATATTTTATATTTTTGATGCAATTATACATAGGATTTTTTTAAAATTAATCCTTCTGCTAGTTCATTATGGGTATATATAATACAATTAATTTCTGGATATTAATTTTATATCTGATATACAGATGGTTCATTGATATTTCTCTCCATTCCTTACCCTCTCTCTAAAATATATATATTTGTATCCTGCAGCCTTACTGAATTCACTTATCAATTATAGTGGTTTCTTTGTGGAATCTTTAGGTTTCTCTGTATAGTACAGTACCATGTCGTCTGTAATTAATGGCAGTTTTATTTCTTCCTTTTAAATTGTTATCCCTTTTATTGCTATTTCTGTCTGATGGGTGTGTGTCAGACTTTCAGTACTGTGTTGAGTGAAAATGGGAATCCTTGTCTTATTCCTGACCTTGAAACACTTTCAGCATTTCACAATTGAATATGATATTAGCTGTGGATTTGTCATATATGGTCTTTATTATGTTGAAGTATGTTTTCTGTATCCCCACTGTTTTTATTTTAATCATTGTTCAAGTACAGTTTTCTGTCCTTTACTCCCATCCCAGCCCATGCACCAATCCCTTCCCACCTCCCTCCCATTTCCACCCTGCCTATATTTTGTCCATATGTCCTTTATACTTGTTCCTGTATACACTCCCCCTTTTCCCCTGAAATTCCCCTGAAATGCCCTCCCCTCTCCCCTCTGGTCACTGTCAGCCTGTTCTCTGTTTCAGTGTTTTTGGTTATATTTTGCTTGTTTGTTTGTTTTGTTGATTAGGTTCCAGTTAAAGGTGAGATCATATGGTATTTGTCTTTCACTGCCTGGCTTGTTTCACTTAGCATAATGCATTCCAGTTCCATCCATGCTGTTGCAAATGGTAGGAGCTCCATCTTTCTTTCTGCTGCATAGAATTCCATTGTGTAAATGTGCCATAGCTTTTTGATCCATTCATTTACTGATGGGCACCTAGGTTGCTTCCAGCACTTAGCTATTGTAAATTGTGCTGCTATGAACATTGGGGTGCATAGGTTCTTTTGGATTGGTGTTTCAGGGTCCTTAGGATATAGTCCCAGCAGTGGAGTTGCTGGATCAAAAGGCATATCCATTTTTAGTTTTTTGAGAAAATTCCATACTGTTTTCCATAGTGGTTGTACCAGCCTGCAATCCCACCAACAGTGCACTAGAATTCCCTTTTCTCCACGACCTCTCCAACACTTGTTTGTTGTTTTGTTTATGATGGCCATTCTGACTGGTGTGAAATGGTATCTCATTGTGGTTTTAATTTGCATCTCTCTGATAGTTAGTGATATTGAGCATCTTTTCATGTGCCTTGTCTTCTTAGAGTGGAGTCGTGTAAGTTTTTCATATATTTTGGAGATTAAGCCTTTGTCTGAGGTATCATTGGCAAATATGTTTTCCCATACAGTTGGTTTTCTTTTTATTTTAATACTGTTTTCTTTAGCCATACAGAAGCTTTTTATTTTGATGAGATCCCATTTGTTTATTCTTTCCTTTATGTCCCTTGTTCTAGGGGACATATCAGTAAAAATGTTGCTGCGTGAAATAGCTGAGATTTTCCTGCCTATGCTCTCCTCTAGGACTTTAATGGCGTCACGGTTTATATGTAAATCTTTTATCCACCTTGAATTTATTTTTGTGTATGGTGTAAGTTGGTGCTCAAGTTTCATTTTTTTGCACATAGCTGTCCAGTTCTCCCAACACCATTTGTTGAAGAGGCTATTTTACTCCATTTTATGTTGCTGCCCCTTTTGTCGAATATTAATTGACAGTGGAGACTTGGGTTTATTTCTGGGCTCTCTGTTCTGTTCCATTGGTCTATGTGCCTATTTTTATGCCAGTACCAGGCTGTTTTGATCACAGTGGCCTTGTAATACAGTTTAGTGTCAGGTATTGTGATCCCTCCTACTTTACTCTTCTTTCTCAGAATTGCAGCAGCTATTTGGGGTCACTTGTTGTTCCATATGAATTTTTGAAGTGTTTGTTCTATGTCTTTGAAATATGCCCTTGGTACTTTAATAGGTATTGCATTGAATCTGTAAATTGCTTTGGGTAGTATGGACATTTTGATGATGTAAATTCTTCCAATCCATGAACACGGTATATGTTTCCATTTGTTTGTGTCTTCCTTGATTTCTTTCTTCAGTGTTGTATAGTTTTCTGAATACAGATCTTTTACTTCTTTGGTTAGGTTTATTCCTAGGTATTTTACTTTTCTTTTTGCTGTATCAAATGGGATTTTTTTTCTTGATTTCTGCTTCTGCTGTTTCATTGTTGGCATACAAAAATGCCTTTGATTTCTGGATGTTGACTTTGTATCCCACTGTTTCACTGTATCCCCACTTTGCTGAGAATTTTTTTTAATAAAAGTGCCTTTTTTAAAAAAAGATTTTATTTATTTATTTTTAGAGAGAGAAAGGGGGGAGGGAGAGAGAGAGAGAGAGAGAGAGAGAGAGGGAGAGAGAGAGGGAGAGAGAGAGAGAGAAACATCAATGTGTGGTTGTTGGGGGTTATGGCCTGCAACCCAGGGATGTACCCTGGCTGGGAATCGAACCTGCAACACTTTGGTTCGCAGCCCGCGCTCCATCCACTGAGCTATGCCAGCTAGGGCGAGAATTTGTAACATAAGTGGATGTTGGATTTTGTCAAATGCTTTTCATGCATTGATATGATTATATGACTTTTATCCTTCATTTTGTTTATATGTTGTATCATATTAATTGATCTGTATATATTGAATTAAGCCTGTATCC
Source organism: Phyllostomus discolor (assembly GCF_004126475.2). NCBI lineage: Eukaryota > Metazoa > Chordata > Mammalia > Chiroptera > Phyllostomidae > Phyllostomus > Phyllostomus discolor. Next base: position 134,365,619 of record NC_040903.2, on the reverse strand, counting down.
CAGAAATAAATTCAGTTTGATCAAGGTGTATGATCCTTTAAATGTATTTCTAGATTTGGTTTGCTGATATTATCTTGATGACTTTTGCATCTATGTTCATCAGGAATATTGGCCTATAATTCTCTTTCTTCTTTTCTTTCTTTTGTAATGTCTCAGTCTGGTTTTGGAAGCAGGGTAATGCTAGCCTTGTAAAATTAGCTTGGGAGTCTTTTCTGCTTTTCAACTTTTTAGAATAGTTTGAGGATAGGTGTTGATTCTTCTTTGAATGTTTGGTAAAATTTATCTATGAAGCTATCTGGTCCAAGAATTTTATCTGTTAGAAGTTTTTGATTAATGATTCTATTTTTTTAGTAGTTATTGGTCTGTTCAGATTTTCTGTTTCTTCTTGATTCAATCTTGGAAGATTGTATGTTTCTAGGAATTTATCCATTTCTTCAAGGTTGTCCATTGTTAACACATAAGTGTCTAGTATTTTCTTATAATCCTTTATATTTCTTTGGTGTCATTTGTCACTTCTCCTATATCATTTCTGATTTTATTTATTTGGGTGATGACCCTGGTTAAAGGATTATCAATTTGTGTATCTTTTCAAAGAACAAGCTCTTGGCTTTGGGTGTGTATGTGCATGTGTATGTGTGTACGTGTCTGTATCACTCATCTGTTTATTTCCATTCTGGTCTTAATTATTTCCTTCTTTCTGCTCGCTTTGGACCTCATTCTCCTTTTTCTAGTTACTTTAGGTGTAAGGTTAACTTGTTTGATATTTTCTTCTTTTTCACGGTAGGCCCATATTGCTATGAATTTCCCTCTTAAAACTACTTTGGCTGTGTGCCATAGATTTTTTTGGGTGTCACTGTGTTTTCATTTGTCTCAAGGTATCTTATGATTTATTCTTTAATCATATTGTTAATCTATTGTTAAATCCATCTGCTCTAATATGTCATTTAAGGCAGCTGTTTCTCTGTTCATTTTCTATATGATGAGCTATCTATTGATGTCAGCAGGGTATTAAAGTCCCTTCCTATCACCATATTACTGTCAATGTCTTCTTCTATGTCCATCAACATTCGTTTTATATATTTATGTGCTGCTATATTGTGTGTGTGAATGTTTATAAGGGTTATATATACTCACATTGAATCGATCCTTTTATCATTGTGTAATGCCCTTCTTTGTCTCATTATATCTTTGTTTTAAAGTCCATTTAGTCTTATGTATTACCTCCCTAACTTATTTTTGTTTTCATTTGCATGAAATATCTTTTTCTATCCCTTTATTTTTAGTCTGTCTTTTCTTTTTTCTTCTTTTACATTTTTATTATATTTTTCCATTAACATTTAGTCCCTTTATACCCTCTTCCCCCCACAATGACACACTGTTGTCCATGTCTCCTTTTCCCTTTTTGTTCAATCCCTCCACCTCTGCACTCTCCCCTCCCACCCTTAGCTGTCATCCAGCTCTCTATCTACTGGTATGTCTCTATTTTCCTTGTTAGTTCAGTTCATTCATTAGATTCCACATATGAGTGAAATCATATGGTATGTGTCTTTCTTGGATTGGCTTATTTCACTTGCCATAATGTTCTCCAGGTCTATCTATACTGTCACAAAGGGTAAAACTTTCTTCTTTTTTATGGCCAAGTAGCATGCCATTATGTAAATATCCTATAGTTGTCTTATCCACTCATCTAATGATGTACACTTGGGCTGCTTCCATATCTTGGTGATTGTAGATAATGCTGCAGTGAACATAGGGGTGTTTATGTTCTTCCAAATTAATGTTTTGGATTTGTTTGGATATATTCCAAAAAGTGGGATTGCTGGGTCAAAAGGTAGATCCATTTTTAATTTTTTGAGGCATCTCCATACTACTTTCCACAGTGGCTTCAGCAATCTCCACATCCTCACCAACACATGTTGTTTGTTTATTCATTGATGATGGCCATTCTGACAGATGTGAGATGATATCTCATTGTGGTTTTAATTTCCATATCTCTGATGATTAGTGACATTGACCATCTTTTCATATGTCTGTTGACCATCAGTATGTCCTTTTTGAAGAAGTGTCTATTCAGGTCCTTTGCCCATTTTTTAATTGTGTTTTTTATTGTTGTTTTTTTGTTCATGTTTTAGTGTTGAGTTTTTTAAGTGCTTTATAAATTTTCAGTATTAACCCCTTATCAGATGTATCAGTGAATACATTCTCCCATTCTGTGGGTTGTCTTTTCATTTTGTTGATATTCTCCTTTCCTCTGCAAAACCTTTTTAGTTTGATGTAGTCCCATTTGTTTTGTTTTGTTTTTTTCTTGGTTTCCATTACCTGGGGAGATAGACATAGTAAAATATCACTACAAGCAACGTCCACGATTTTGCCAGGCTAAAACTGGGCTGTGTGTGTCTTTGGATCTCAAATGGGTCTGTTGTGGACAGCATCTATATGGATATTCATTATTCTATCCATTCAGCCACCATATATCTTTTAATTGGCACATATAGTCCATTTACATTAAAGTAATTAGTGATAGGTATGTAGTTATTGCCATTTTATTATTCATAAATTAATCTTTTTTTCTTAAAGTTCCTTTAACATTTTTTTTTAGTGAGCTTGGTGAAGATGAGATCCTTCAGTTTTCTCTTGTACGGGAAAATTTTTATCTTTCTTTCCATTCTAAATGCTAGCCTTTCTGGGGAGAGTAATCTCAGTTATAGGTCCTTGCTTTTTATCACTCTGAATATTTTGTGCCAGTCCCTCCTAAACTGCAATGTTTTGTTCAGAAATCAGCTGACAGTCTGATGGGAGCTCCCTGGCAGGTAACTAACTGCTTTTTCTTGCTGTTTTTAACATTCTCTCTCTGTCTTCAATCTTTGGCATTTTGATTATGATGTTTCTTGGTGTGGGCCTCTTTGGGTTCATCTTGTTTGGGACTCTGTGCTTCCTAGACTTGTATGTTTATTTCCTTCTCTAGTTTAAGGAAATTTTTCAGTCATTGTTTCTTCAAATACATTTCAATCCCTTGCCCTCTACTTCCAGTACCCTATGATTTTAATGTTTTACAAGAGCTCCCTTAAACTGACCTAATTTTATTTTAACTCTTTTTTCTTTTTGCTGTTTTAAGTGGGTGTTTTCTACTACCTTGTCTTCCCAATTGCTGATTTGATCATCTGCTTCATCAAATTTGCCATTGATTACATCTAATGTATTCTTCATTTCAGTTATGATAGTCTCCATTTCTGACTGCTTCTTTTTTGTGTTTGATGACTCTTTGTTGAAGTTTTCACTGAGTTAACCTATTCTTTCTCTAAGTTCATTGAGCATCCTTATAACCAGTGTTTTGATCTCTGTATCTAACTGATTGCTTGTCTCCATTTCATTTAGTTCTTTTTCTGGAGTCTTGCTCTGTTCTTTCATTTGAGACATGTGTTTTGTTTTGTTTTTGCCGCCTCATTTTGGCTGCCTCCCTGTGTTTTTTTCTATCTGTTATGTAGATCTGCTATGTCTCGGTTTTTGCAGAATGGTCTTATGTGGTAGGTGTCCTATGGGGCCTAGGTACTTAGTCTGCCTAATCATCTGAGCTGGGTATTCCAAGTGTGTTACTTGTGTGCATTGTGTATGCTCTCTTATTATAGTTGATCTGATTGCTATTGGCATCTCAGGAGGTGGGATTGACCTTCAGGCTGACTGGCTGTAAGACCTGACTGTAGTGGAGAGGTGTGCAGGGAATGATCCCATATTGCAGGAGTCACTTGTGGGGCTCTGGTGCAAGCTGCGTTCACCCCCCAGGTGTGTCACTTGTGGAGCTGATTGGGCAGTGCTCTGGTATGTAGAGGTAGGTAGCTACTAACATTGTTATTGGTAAAGTTGAGGTTTTAAGCACAAATCACCTCTGCTGCACTGGCTGCTGACTAAAGTGATCTCCCAAAGTGACCATTCAACCCCTAAGAACTCACCAAAGTTAAACAGGAATATGTATGTCTGTGTGTCATCCATTCTTATCTACCAAACAGCAACAACAGCAGCAGGCATTTTTGTACTGCTTATTCCTCACAAAGTGATTTCCTATGCATGGTTTCACTGGATTTGCAAAATTAGGCTTCAAGGCAGGTAAAGCAAGTTTTGTTTTCATCTCAGCTTTCAGGCTGCTGCCTTGCATCATTCCCATGGAGTGACAGCCCAGGGGATGCCATCTACATAGTGTGCACCCCTCCTCCAGAGTCCTGCAGAACAGAAATACTGCCCTCTTTCAGAATAGGAAATTGAAGCCCAGAGCAGTTAAATGAGTTGCCCAGGTCACACAGCAGAGGAGAAAAAGATTCTGATTTCCAAGTCAGGTTATAACTAAGTATTTTGTGCTTTTCCGTACATGTGTCACCCTGACTATAGTCATCATAAAGATTGTGATAGGGTGTAGTTCTCAGTGCCAACCTTTCCACCCAATATTAGGCTTTGGGGCATCTGGACCTTAGGATCCTGCGAGATCACTGGAGGAGAAATTCCTCACTGTGCCAGAGTGTGATATGGCATATTGTGACTCAGTCTTGTTCTAGATGTGCTGCACTCAGGACATTATTTTGTGGAAAGGAAATGCCTGCACATCCAAGCAAACCAAACTATGGAGATAGTGACCTACTCTTCCTCTCCATAAGACAGGCTTACATGAATATTCAATGACCAGGACCCCTAAGACTCTATTGAGTATCCCACCTGTGTTGTCATCTTATCACAATCTGTGCTCTGTGCGAAAAGCTACAATTCAGTATTAAAGAAACACTCAGAGTTTGAGAAAAGTAACAGAAATATTTATTAAAATGGTACACTTGTAGTCCATGCAAAATGAAAGTAGGTCCTTCACATTCACTAATCCCCAAACAAAATAACCATCAAGAAATATTAAAACACACATTTTATTAGTTTCATTTCATTTCCTAATTGCTCAAAGTCAGCTTACCCATTTACTGCTGTGTGAAATGCTTAGAGGCAAGGCGCACATTAAAGGGATTATTTCCATGTAATCCCTCCCTCCCAGAGGGTAGGAACTGATCACTTATGAATTCTGATTTACGCTCTATAACAATATCAAATGGAGGAAATAGTTATTGTAAAATGATAGAGTCAGTAGTAGGGTAATACAGTAGGAGAGTATAATTTAATAGCAGAGAGAAAGTACCTCATTTTCGGTAAAAGTTATGCGAGCCTTTTTCAGGAATAGCTATTAGCCAAACTGAATTTAGCCTCCCATTTTTCTGGCTATACCCTTGTTAATTGATACATGTTGAAGATGTGTAGCCTGTTAAGATTTTAATCAAATGGCATCTGGGATTAGATGTGATCATTTTCCTGGAACTTGGGAATACTGATTGCTGTCTGGGTATTAGGCTCCCTGTGACAGCCTTCCTTCTTGACAGCAAAAAGAATGCAGGCATTCAGGTGGAATTTGGAGGGATGATGCAAATTACACAGGAAAGGCAGATACATAGGCAGAGGTTTTAGGTAAATATCCACCAAGAAACTTATAAGAACTTCTCACTAGTTGTGTGGTATATCGTAGCTGTCCTGAAACCATTAAGAATAGCAGAGGACTGGGAAATGCATTAGTGACCTAGGGAAAAACGTTTACTTGTTCCCTTGCTGATACATCTCTCCCTGTCATAGTACCTATAACCTGAGTACACTATTTTAGGAGCATTATTGCTATTCTTGGAAGGAGGTAAGAGTTATAGCATCAGAAGAGTACAGAGGTAAAGCCAATTCTTTTCAGCAACTTCCACCTCCTTAGACAGCACGGCACCCAGCTGCCAGCCGTGCCAGACACACCGCTGCACTAGGCCATGCCTCTGCTTCAGGCCGAGCCCCCTCTGGTAGTTCATGTTCATTCTCTACCCTTAGAGTCAGCCCAGTATGAAGAGTATACAAAATAAAACATTTTTAAAGCCCTCAAGGAGATGTGTACCATGAATTTTATTAGATTGAAGGCAAAACAAGCTGATACCAGCAGAAAAACAAAATGGCTGCTTCAGACCCCAGCTGACCTCTTTTGCATGGAAAATTCTCCATATGATTACAGAGCTAATGAGTAATATTTAATGAAAACATTATTCCTTTGCATATATTTGCAAGCAGCACTTCTTCCATTTACATTTACATAAAAATAAGCTGGTACATATAAATACGCATCTTGAAAACCTGTGTGCTTTAAGGAAAATACTCATCTGCTATCTCTGGCTATTTCTATCCAAAGCCCAAACTTCTCAATGAGAAAACTGTAGAATTCAGTCAATCATCCGGTTGACACCAAACATGAAAGCATTTGATGATGCGTGGATAAAAGAGCGGAGCTCCAGGCAGACTCATCCACATTTCACAGAATGTGTTGGCTTTATGCAAACAACAGTGTATGAGAAAAAAAAACTGGCCCAAACAATTGCTAAATAAATACATGTGGAAAAATCTTTCTCTTTCAATTTCAAGAATCCTTAAGCTTTTGAGTAAGAATAAAGCCTTAGAACCAGGATTGTTTCTTGGGGCTGGGTGTATTTCCTTGTATATTTCCTTTGCTGCTCAGAATCTGAATCACAGTGGTGCTGAATATGGAAATGAAAGCCTGTGACACCTCTTTCCCACTCTCTCTTCCCCTGTAGGTGGAGCTGACAGGCAGCAGCGTCTTTGACTATGTCCACCCCGGGGACCACGTGGAGATGGCAGAGCAGCTGGGCATGAAGCTCCCACCTGGGCGGGGTCTCCTCTCGCAGGGTGCCACTGAGGATGGAGCCAGCTCAGCGTCTTCCTCCTCCCAGTCAGAGACCCCCGAGCCAGGTGGGAATTGCAATCCCAACGTGTGGGTCGGTGGGCAGGACCTTTGCCAATGATTTCACACAAGTTGCCAGTGTGAGGAGACTATAAATAGGTTTAATGGTATTTAACAATTCCATGCAGCTTTCTGTCCCATGCAGTAATTAAATAAGGAAGAGATTTGAAAATAAGGAGACATTTTAATAAGTATAATCCAGAGATCTAATTTCAGTTGAACAATAGATATGAAAGGTACTATTTCCTTTAGTTTCTCTGTCAAATTACTGGACAGAAAAGGTTCAGATTTGGAAAGCCCTCTTCCTTTTATTGTTTCCATGGCTAAATGTATTGCATTTAGTTATTATGCAGCAAAATCTATGGCAGGGACTTTTGAATATGAGCTTGCAGCGAATTAAAAGTATTAACGGACTAGCAGAAATCTCGATTCCTTTTTTTTTTTTTTTTTAAGTATCAGGAGGTACTTGAAAGATGTGAACAGATAAATTAAGGCTAAAAAGAAAACAGAAATGGCTACATTTTAAACTGCCTTTCTACCCTCAGTATTTAATTAGATCAATTGTATAGAGGAATGAACAGAGGTGACATTCCTCATTGGGATTCCTTCCAGGACTCTTATAGACTTTGCATTCAGAATGTTCCCATTTTCATTGTGTTGTACTGATGATAATTTAAGTATTAGGGGAAAATCCATTTATAAATTAAACAAAATGACTTGATATCCATCAGTCCCCTAGTTCATCAAGCTGTTCAAACACGAGGAAGATTGGCTGGTCGGCCTGGGTCTTCCGAGAGCGCTGGTAATTAGATCTGCGAAGGATTTATTCTTTGCTGATTGGGGCTTTAAATTAATTGAAGTTCCACATTTGTGGTTTTGTCCTTTTTGTACTTTTTTAGAGGAGATATTTCATATTCTTGTGTGGTGGAGTGCCTGGCCAAGCAGCACTGGTTTAAATGTTAATTTTTCTCATGAGAAGTTTAAGATTTTTAATGAATCAAGGCCTGATTTGAAGTGCAAAGTTTTATTTGCTTACTTAGGATATTATTTTTGCACTCTAAAGATGCTTGTACTTTACCTGACGTGTTGTTTTCAGATAGATGCCCAACACAAAAGCATTTTATAGAAATAAAAACGGAAAAAGTTGTCTATCTAAAGATTACTGTTAAAATAACTCTATATACTTCTAAAAAATTAATTTGACCTGCTTAGAAATAATCACAGTGTATTTGCTCACACAGAAGGGAAAAACATATTTATCCTTTCTAGACGTAATTTAATTCCATCTGGAATCAATCCATGTTTCCTCATTCAAGTCACCTGTAGCTTGCGGGGCATCATCTGTATCATCAGTGAGCATCCTTCTCCACTTAGCTCTATGCATGAGGAGAGAGTATTTAAGACTATTCTCTACCATTTTAAAAGGAAAATTTTTTTGTGGGGGCAACGTGGTCACGTATTCTTATACTGTTAGTGACATTACTGAATAGCTATGTCAGAGAGATCACTGGAAATGCTTTCTCAGTCACATCCGGGCGTATTGGAGAAGCAGCACGTGGAAGCAGTTTTCTCTTCTTTCCTGGTGGGGCTGGATTGGGGAACCTGGGTTGCTCCTGACTCAAACACCCTGTGTGTAAGCATTCAAGTTTACAAACTTGATCTAAGGCCTTAGGAGACGACTTGGTTTCCCTGAATCACAAACTCTCACGTTAAGTAGAAATTTTAACACCCCTATAATCTGACTTCCAACCTGTGTAGCCATCCCTTTATAGCAAAACCAACAGACAGCCTTCCAGTCTCTGCTGGAACTTCCTCCTGATGGGAAGGTACGGGGCTTCCCACTCCACTGGGGAGCAGCTCTAATAGAAAATTATCCTCAATACAGAGCCAAAATCTACTTTGCTGTAACTTCTCCCTTATGGTCTGCCCTCTAGGACCATATTTCAGATTTACGCCTTCCTCCCCATCACAGCCTCTCAAATCTATGAAGTCAGACCACCAAATGCTCCCTTCCCCCTGCCTCCCTTCCTTCCCAGGTCAGACAGCCCTACTTGCACAAACATTATTGGATGACATGCTCCTGAGACTCTCACCACTCTAGTCACCCTCCCCTGGCTGTGCTTCAGTTTGTTGGTGACGCTCTAGTAATACGGTTGTAAGAACTGAGTGAGCCCTCAGATGTCTCCTGACTGGTACAAAGCAGAGGGACTGTCACCTTACTGTACTTCTGTCAAGGCCACCTAAGGTTGAATGAAGTCTTCTGAGCAGCTGGCTTACCTGCTGATTCATATTGAGCTGGATGTCTCCACAAACACGTTAAGGGTGACTTGTCACTTAGAAGAGACTTTGATAGGGAGGAGAAAAATGTCCCTAGCCTGTACACCAGTTCTGCTAGGCTATCCTAAGCTAGAGTCAAAACCAGCAGTTTAAACTTGAATGTACAAACTCTGGTTAGGCCCAATGCCTTCTCTGAAGCACCAGTGTGCATAAAACAACTCCAGGTGCACTATGAGAACTTAACTGAGATTCTTTTCAATTCTGGATTTTAGAATAACGTGTCTCCTTTAAAGTTGCTCTGTCATTGAACACTGAAGTGTGATTCAGATGTTAACTTGGGTTTCTTACCCCAGCCTTCCTTGAGCCAAACTAAGTAGCACAACCAAAAACCGCTTTCTACTTTCCATAACAGCCTGGGCTCCTCTGCAATGGTCACCTACCAGGGTTTCTCTTCCTTGACGGAGAGTGTCTCCCCCACCATCAGAGAACGTTAAACTTACTTTGCTTTCAAAGTCTGTAGTGTGGGGCTACTTTCAGTCTTTGTCTTGAAAAGGCAGTTAGATTGACTGCCCCAATACTGAGAAGCAGGGCAGTGTGCTACCTTTAACTAAATATCTTCACTAATGCAGATCATGGCTCCAAGGGAATTACTTTAAAAGTTCATGTCAGGCACTACATCCCAAAGCTGCTTATGTTTCTTAAAAGCTGAAAGAATTTTAACAAGATTTCCTAATTCCTAATAACATGAAGGAACATTTTTGAAGACTGTTGTTTGTTGTATCATAATCTTTTAAACTCTGGTGAAACACGGATTCTTTTTTAAAAATAGTCGTGTAATTTGGTGGGAAAAGGATGTCAATTATGAAAATGAAGGTACTAGTAGGTATGAAATTTTTCGGAAGCCCTGATGTGTTCAGTGTAGCGTTACTAAATGACTGAAATCTAAATAACATTTGGCATTATAATAAAAGGAAATAAGTGACTAAACCAGCCTAAGAAGCAAGATACTGCACCATAATAGAAATTCTGTCTTTGAACGGCCGGCCTTTGATTTTCTTGTCTTAAACAAGTCTCAAGATAATGCAAGAAAAAAGGACTCTGTCAACTGGACAACAACCCCAAATAAATATTTTATATGTATGCACACTTATTAATAGTTAAATAATATGATATTTCTTTTAGGGAAACCTTAAGGCACGTGTAAGAAAAATAAATAGGTGGCTTATTTCAAAAGTTCTGAAGTTCCAGATGCCTATTTAGGGATTGACCCCAGCGCTCTGCAGTCCTGTGGGCCCCTGACCATGAGCAGCCCGGAGCCTCTGGAACGTGATGTCTGGATATTTGGGTTTCTCTCCGTAGATCTGCATGAATCTTTTCGTTACTTCTAATGATTCTGTAATCTTGGGATTATGAGAGCTATCCTCTTAATAAATTTCAATGCTGTATTTTTTAAATGCTTGCTGCATAAAAAAGCAGCTCTTTTGAGAAATCCTGGAGGTACTTTTAAAATCTTCCTATTTTGAAAGCAAAGAGTAATATTAGGTTAGGTCATAAAATTGTTGTATTTTACTCCCTCCTCCTTCTTACTACAAAAGGTTGATTTTCACCAAGTGATAGAATTAATTCATGCTCATTGTAAAAAATTCAGAGAATGCAGAAAAAAACAACCAACATGACATTACCCCCAAATAACCACCATTCATGTGTGCACACTCTATGTCTATCCATGTAGATTCGTTTCTGTTCCTGTATACATGTGTACTGATGTGGTGGGCTTGTCTGTTTGGTTAAATAAGATCATAACATCTGTGCTTCTGGTAGCCTGCTTTTCCACATAACCTCCCAGGCAACTTTCCCCGTCATGTTTCTCACTTTAACATAAAATTTCCTCTCTGTCTCCAGCGGTTTGTCCCCCGCTAGCTAACAGTCACCTCCCAGCTGCGGGACCACTGTCAGGTGTAACATACCTGGGTCCTGCTTTGTAGGAAATTCAGCCCAGACAAGAGGTTCTTGCAGCTTATTGAATGGGTGCAAGCTCACAGAGGGAGAAATCAATACCGCACCAGGATTTAGACAATTTAGCAAAATGTATGAGACAGTACTTTTGGTGAAGAATAACTACAGCAGCATGTTAACCATTTGTTGTCTAAAAATAGAGGTTATTGTGTTTTGTCTGAAGTTTCAGGCAGACCTAGCCTGTTATGGATGGGGGGGTGAAGATAATTAATCACTGCAATGGTAGGATCTTTGTGCTATTATGCTGCCTTTATGTCCTGGATATTTTAAAGGCAGGCAAAATTGAAGCAGTTGAGGGCTTGCCTGAATAGAAATAATCTGCATTTTCTACATATGCCTTCATGCTATGGTAAATTTGTTCAGCTCCGATTCTACAGGAACTCAATTCTTCTGAAATCATTAGACAATTTTCACAAGTGATATGATTAGAGAAACAAATGAATGTAAAAAATTATCTGGTGTTCAGATCAATATTTTGTTTCAAAACCTGCTTAGATATGAGATACACTTGTACTTTTATGGGTAAATTACTTAGCACCTAATATAGGGTTGTTGGGATGTAGGGTTCTTTTTTTTATTATTGGTTCATTTCCTGTCAATGAACTGAATTTAGAAGTCAGGCAAGGGAAACCATCTTTCTAACCCCACATCCAACCCCAGTCCCCAGACAGTGTGACTGTATCTACAGCACTTTCTGCTGTACTGCAAATGTCAAACAGAAGGTGTAATGGATTTAATATTAGTGCTGGCCAAGGTGTTGAGGGAGCTGTTAATAATGTCACTCCAGTTATTGATCTGAAGCCTTTAAAAATCAAAGAAAAGTGAGAGATCCCCTACTGGGGAAAGGCACACAGTGACTGGTTTTTATTGCCAATATATTTCTACATATAGAGTGGCAACTTTCTGGAATTATGTTATCACCATTAATCTCTGTGAGATTTTTGGAGTCATTATATGGTAAGATAATATCATGGAGACTGCTCTGCATGCTAATGCTGAAAGATATAAATAGTGTGGAAACTCCAGCCTTCAAGTTGTCAAATGATAGGAGGTTTATTAGCACTTGATTTATTCTTGATGACAATGTTGGATCCACTGGAAGTGTAAAATACAAACTGTATAGTCACCAGGATGAGCTGTCCTCTACTTTTGCCTTTTTAAAACTCTCATTACAAGCCATAGTGGCTCACTTGAGATAGAAATGAATTTTGTTCTTGTAGTAAGTGTACCTTTTGAGGAAACTGGTGATTCTTGAATCTGAATGGCAGCTTGTATGCAGTGAAATCCCTGCTTTGCATAGTCCCCAACAAATAAATGAAATTAAAATGTATAATTTATGTTGAATGTTTATCAACTGTAAACACACCTTGAATTCTTTTCCATGTCATATAACATAAGCAAAGAGAAATCCATCAGACAATGTACCATGGTCATCTCTTGTGCACTGAGTAGGTGATGCCTCTCCCCGGGCGCTGCAGCAATGATCCAGACACACTCACCATCTCCCCCGACTGGCCTGCCTCTGTTAATGCCCATACTCTCATGAGTGTCCCCACATCTAATGGTCAGAAAGCAGCCTGCAAAAACTAATATTTTCATGACCCAAAGAGATCGTCAACTAGGCATAAACTCAGTTTTTATCCAAAACTTATCAATATGATTTCTTTTCCTTAGCTATGTCATTGTTAGTTTGAAATGAAATAGAAATTATCTTTTATCACTCCTAAATGAAGATGACATATATACTTCGAAAATAAGCCAGTACTATTACAGGGGCTGCCTTGCCAAATTCAAAATGCTTCTTTGGCCTCAAAAAAGCCACCTTGATGTGGTACAATTTTTCAGTGCAGAAAGTAGGCTATTCTTGCATGCACCTTTATCCCCAGCTAAGCTAAGCAAGGTCACCTGGAACTGCCCCAGAAGAGAATATATATTTCCCTGTGCTTTCTTCTGGTGCAAGGCCTAGGCACACTCACCACCTCTTTATGTGTACACTCATGCTTTTTTGCCTGTTTACAGTGAGTACATTTTCGAAACAACCTTGTACTTCTAGGGTCTTACCCGAGTGAGCTAAAAACAAAAGTAAGGTAAAAATCTCCTCCTCCCACCAGGCTCTGCTGGCCCAGTACCTGTGCTCTGTCCTTCCAGGCCAGCTCCCAGAATGCAAAGTTGCAACACAAAGGCATCATTTGGGGCTTGACACCCTTGACCCGTGAAAATCCTTGCTGGTGAACTCACATAGCTGCTGAAGGGCAGCCTCCCTTCTGTTTCCAAAGAAGATGTTAGATCTCAGCATACTTCTGCATGACATTCTGATACTTTTTCTTCCAAAATTTTGAACAGTGGTTGTAACTAAATGCAGCTTTTGTATAAATTAATATGGTGGTATTTGCAGGGTAGTAAAATGATTTGTCTGATAATAGAAGGACAGGCCTCTTATCAGAATACATACTAGGGTCACTCAACTTATATGTAGCATTTTTTCTTAAACCTGCCATTGAAGGTTTAGAAAATCAATTTTTTAAACCCATTATTTTTAACAGCTGTTTTATATAGCTTTCCAGGTCATAATTTTGACTTTCCTTTACCTATGGTGATAAGGGGTACACTTTCAGAGTTGCTAAAATGAAACCCAAGACAAATTGTTCATGGATGACCTGTTCTTTCCCATTAAAAAAAAATGAAAAAATGTGGCTTTGTCATTGGATAATTAAAAATTGTAGATTCTATTTCTGTAACTCTTGCCTTGAACAAAGCACAAGTTATTTACTTTTAATACATACCACTGCACAGAAATTTCATCCCTGTCCAAATTATACCATTCTGAATTCTTCTCCTGCACTAAAGAGCAGACTGACAAAGGATTGGTTACCGAGCATTGACTGAGCTTTGCAGGGTGCACATATCAGAAGAGGCAGAACTGGCTAGAAACCATTTCCACCCCTAGTGAGCAATTTACTCATGATTGCTCTGGGAAAATACTGGAAATATTGCTTCTGTGTAAAGTTTGCAACTTCAGTTGTCAGCTCTTGGCCAAACAGCTATTCCCAAGTACAGCTTCAGAAGCAAAGTGAACTCAGGCCCCCTTGCCCGTGGCTGGCACTCACATCCAGTCTGGGGTATGCAGAGCACAGAAACCGCCAGTCACAGGAGTTAATTCACACCCTGTCCCTCTGAGGCAGGCCACTCCGTTATCCTTATTTTAGAGGTGAGGAGAAAGGGATGGAAATTTTAAGTGATTTGCCCCAAACACAAGTTAGTTTATCAGCCGAGATTAGTTAGAGAAAAGGGTACAAAATTAGGGCTAGATAGGCGGGAAGCCTAGGAACTAGGAGAAAGGAGAGACAACCCTGGTAGGAGTCGAACCAGAGGAATTTTCTCCAAGTGGCTTCTGAACTCCAGAGAGAAATCTGGCCAACCCCATATGCACATATGTCATCGGACTAAAATGTCTTTTTAAAAATACAGTCTCTCACTTAGGACTCAAGTTCTCTATCTAATCCATTCCTCTGCCTTAATCCATTCCTCTGCCTTCATCCCAACATTGTTCCACCATAGAGAACAGTAGCATCTGCATCAGTTATAGGCAGAATGGAGCCCTGAGTCTCTCAGTTCCCATTAAGTACATGCCTCCCCAGCCAGGAGCACAGCCAAAATCATCTCCGTGCATTTGATCTTTGCTGTGCCTTGGCCATTGCTGGGCCCAGCTCTCTGCAGCTTCTCTGGGCTCTTCCTTTCTGAACCAGTCGCCCCAGGTAGGCAGGAGAAGAAGACAGAGCAAGAAGAGCAATGGGGTCCATCAGGAGGTGTCACATGCTCTTGGAGACATGTGCTCGTGAAACACAATCATGGCTTCTTGGGGCCCATGGGAAATGTCACCAACTTCTGTTAGTTGACCGACTAGCTTGGGAGAGGGAAGAACTCATATCTTTTCTCTAGATATTATTAACCAAAGTACATTCTCATTCAAACCCAGGCCCACCTGATAACAGTGATTGGACTATGCAGTAAACTGTTGAGTACGTGTCGATCATGCAGGTGTCAGACCTTATACGAGGCACTGAGGAAACAGATGATGCTCCTGGCTCCCAGGAGCTGACCACTGTGTGAGGGAGACAGAACATTAATACAACGCGGAAGTGTGATGACAACCATCAGGGCACTGGTGTCTGAGTAGGGCAGGATTATATTGCAAGATGCTGCTGTTAGCACCCTTGCCAAACTATCTCAGGTTTGAAGCTGCAACCCGGAAACTAACAGCCCAAGAACATTGCTTCTTTAGGAGCAAGTTGTCTTGACATGCCCAGACATATGCAAAACATGACTGTCAGGGAGTTAGGTGTGCCCATTTTATGCATTGCCTCACTCATTTCTCACAAAATGCTATGAAGAAGGTACCATTATTTTTCCCCATCTTATGGGACTAAAATAAGGACAGTTTTTTTAAATTTAGAAAAATCATACAGGTCTAGGATTTGTACCCAAGCAACCTGGCACCAGAGTTTCCATTCTTAACTACACCCCCAGCTGCTTCTCAATATCCATCTAGAATAGCTATGTAACCCCTGCTAGAGACCACCAGCTGGGGGCAGTCTCCATCTTCCTGAGCAGCTCTGTGAGATGGTCTCTCGGACGTTATGCTGATTCCTATCTGCGGGTAACTTGTGTTCACGGAACTTGATACCTTACTCTTTATTTTTGCAAGAATGTGCAGGATGTGTTGAATAAAGCAGACTGGAAGCAAAGGAAATGGCTCAAAAGGCCATTTCTTTAACTCAGAAGTAAGTGAATAGACCTGGAGAAAAATTATTAGGGAAGGGAGAAATGATGACTTGGAACTAAGGTAATTTCTAGAGAAGCGTGCCTTGTGGTCAGTCTTCTGCCAGGAGCTAAGGGTTAATACTCCAGAAAGTATGCAAATCTCAAGCTTTCATATAATTGGGATTGATGATACCATCTGTCCACTTTTACTTTTTTATCAATTGGTAATAAAATCTGGAAAATTTTGAAAATTACATATGCTATTGATAATAAAATAGTAAGATGTAAATTCCCTAGGGTTCAAAGCTGCTCCTCTTTAATGTTTAATAAGTATATCATGCATTCTTGGTAAAATATCAATCTGCCAGTCAATAGCTCTCACTTGTCAGGGGATGTCCTATTCAAATAAAAACAGCGTAAGAGCAGTGGTAAAACTGGTGACATCATAAAGAATTGGAAGTCTGCTCTCCTGTGTCCAACCATTTCCTTATGACACAGAGAAGAGGTTGGTAGATTTGGTGGGATGCTCCTGCAAAAGCAAGTTGCCAAATGCCCCGGCCATAGGTACTATATATGGACCTAAATAAATACATAAATTAAGAAACTCATTTCACGTAGGCCACCAAGCAGTCATGAAATGTTAATGACTTTTAGTCACTTCCAACCTGGATAAAATTCAAGCCAATGACCTATGGGTGAAGGGCTCCATAGATCCCATTACCCATCCCCTGAGCAATCTAGTCACCCCGACAAGGTATTTTATCATACCTAGCACAGTGCAGTGTGATAGTCCAAATTTCTATACTGTCAAAAAATCTTATTCTACTATGTAAAACAAAAGAGAACATTTTAAAGAGAGGCAGAAGACCTAGGTCCTCAAATATAAAAGCAATTGCAGTTAAAAGAAAAACTTTTAGAAGAAGGTGCACGTGGGTGTGTGTGTATATATATATACACACATGCATACAGCATTGAGTGATTTTTAAAAATTCCAATATTTTTTCATCATGTTTACTTCACGGCACATTTGATTCTGCCTCCGGATATTTAGTAAACTGGCATATCTTGGAGTTCCATTAAAAAAGTCATTAGTTTTAGTTTAACATTTGTATAAAACTGATTCTTTAAACCCATGGTGCTTTCTCTCCTGGCTTGTTTTTAAGTGTCATAAATAAATGACTTAAATGTCCCACAAGACAAATGATCTTTAATCATCTAATGCACTCATTTATCCTGAGCCTTAACCTTAGTCCTAAATTAAGTCTGTTGCAAAAACATAACTTCATCTACAAACACCCATCAATCCTACATGGTTTTGATAAGCACATTTAAAAAACATAAACAATCAGACAGTTGTCAATCTGGGTGTAGCCGAGTCCCATTTGAGAGTTATTTGCCAGAAGCCATGTCTCATGCCCGCACCACCCGCAGGGCCCCAACGGAACCGCTGGTGTCCGGGCCTTTGCTGAGAGTTCATGTGGTGATGCTGGGGGCGGGCACAGGACACGGGCTACCAGAGCGTCGAATGGAACAAAGATGAAACAAAAGATAAGCCTTAGTCCACATCAGCTACAGCTACATTCTGTTTTATTGGTTTTGGGGAAACTATTAATACTTTGACCATGTTGTAAATGCATTAAAATTTCATGATCACATATTTAGTAAATTGCATGCCATGCCTTTGATTAATTCTCATTTGTTCATGGTCCTAAAAATCTGTCAACGAATCTAGCTGCTCCGAGCAGATACATGAGTAATGATCACCGAAAGGCTTGGTGCAAAGAGAAACAAAGTGAAAGTTTAATGGAATAAACACTTGACTAAATTGGGTACTTAATACCTCGTAACTAGGAATTGACCTAGTTTGGTGAAATCTTAGCTTTGACAGATTCCCAGTTTAATTCTGAATTAATTCGTATGTCTTTCATTTGCCAATGGTACTGTTTCACAGTAGGGCGAAGATGATCTTCCCCTTTTTCCTTTGGCTTTAGAGTTATTGCCACAGAGCCCCTTAGGGCTGTTGGATGCTTCCCCCGCCCCTCACTGGGTCTTTAAAATTTTTTTTTAAATAGATAAGAGCATTCAGCAAATAGCTAGATTGAGAATAAACTCAAAAATTATCACCAGGGCCCTTCCTCTGGCACAATTTGTCAAATCTGCTGATAGGAAACAAATTCTATTCATAAAGATTTCATTTGGGAGGGGGGGACTCTTGTGATTTGGTAGCAATTCAATTATAGTTTTGTGAGATAGTGAGTCCGGAGAGGGAATCCAGACTGACAAGAAATATGACAGGACAGTTACAGAGTGTTTATGCAATTAAACTTTCACTGACAATACCTGCAGAATGATGAATGCGTGGGCGGAGGTGTGTGAGCGCAGGCAATGCCGCACAAGCATTGCCCATTTTTCATTATTATACAACTGTTCAGACCTTTCAAGAACAGCCTGAAGTGAGGTGCAAAAGACAGTGCTGTTCTGCAGCATGTTAACCAAATGCCTTTTTTTTCATTCCCTCCCTCCTACGGGTCTTGATGTGCCAGATGATAAAAGAACATCTATTTTAGAAAAATGTTTCGCAAAGATTAAGATTTACCCTGAGCTTGACATATATTAATTTTGGATACCAAAAGAGGGTTTTATTCTTTTTTCTATCTGCAACTTTATATCACTTCCCAACCGATAGAATAGTGCATAATTAAACTGTGGGGTTATTCATTTTATGCAAGCAGGTGCAAAGGGCACTATAAAAGTGGGATTTTACTGATGATAGATTAAGAAAGAAAGGAGAAACTTAAAAGCCTTTTGTAGAGAACCACAAAAGCTTACGGAGGAGATTAATTTGGTTGGGCAAAGTCTGTATTATAGTGCTTTGGTCTTCCAAGGATATATGAAATCAGGAAAGTTACAGAACTTCGGAGCCTCTGGAAGACTGCATGGTCTTTTTCAGGTTGTTAACAACCCTTATTTGGTGTCTTTATGTGAGACTGTCAGGTTTTTTTTCTTTTGTGGTGTGAATTTTATTTTTTTAACCAGCACTGAAAGTATATGGATGTCTTAAACACAGCTTGAATTTAATCTGTGTAGACTTCACCTTGGCCAAGTCAGCAGTGCCCAGAATAAAGAGTGAACCAAGGGCAAAGCCCTTCGGACCCCAGAGCCTGGGTGCTGCGTTGTGCTGAGGTGACAGAGAAAACAGGTCCAGCCCGTGGCACAAAGATGCAAAGGGTTGAAGTGAAAACCACGTGTCTTTACCTAATATTTATACATCTATTTAAATTAATGAGATTTCCCTCTGGTAATTACCATACTGTTGTCTCTGCCTAAGAGTTTCATTTTTTGTTGTTTTTGGTTGTTAGTTAGTTTGTTTGTTGCCTGATCCTTTCCCAGAGGGAAAGGAGGGGCATATAACAAGGTAAATGGGGGGGGGGGGGGGGTAAAAATAAAATAATGAGAATTTACTTGGGGATGGAAAATGATATCTGTCCTCAAACCATTTATTCATTCATTTTGACCTCTGGTAAGCTGTTATGGATATCAATTTTTTGGTTTGGTGTTGTTTTGTTTAATGGTTAAGGCTCCTTTGTTAACATTTGTGTCTCCTTTGGGAGTATTAAAAACCTTGAACTTTCATATAGAAATATTCAATTGCTATGACCAATGCCCATGATCACTTCCCATAGTTGTGTCAGGCCTCCGACAGAGAGGCACAGGTGCATGCCCACCTAGGTGACTGCTTTCCTGAACTGAGCTTGCTTGATTCTCCCAATGCAGGTAGTATACTAACCCTGAGCATCCACATGTCCACATGGAGGTTATTATTCATCACACTCACACCTAGAGACTGTGTTCACACAGTCCCATCAATTGGCTAAATTCAGTGCAATAACCGGTGACTTCAGTATCAGCTACCATCAGTCTATTTTGTTTGTATTACAAGTGGATTGACTACACATCTGTCAAAATGATCAATTCAGAAATCCTATATAAACCATGGTTGAAATATAAGAGTTTCTTACAATCCTCTCTTTTGCCATAAAGCTGCACTCTTATTATATCCCCTAAAAAGACTTTCATTTTGTTAAATGTGACTTTTAATATGCACTAAAATTGTTAGTTAAGAAAATATTGTTTTCACATTACTTAGGTGTTAAAATTACACAGTGGTGTTCCTTTATTTTCAAAAACCAAACCTAATCCTGTTAATTCAAAGTGAATAACAAACAGGACTAAGACTTTTTCCCAAGTTGTTACATTTATTCAACCTGCTTGTGTTTTGTTCTTCATCATAATTATTTCCAAGTCAAATCTGCACTGATTTCCTTGCGGACTGGCGTACCTCTGACTAACTTAAAGAATTGAGCTGGGATAATTCACACAATTCCTCGGGGGTCATGTTCACTGTTTTTTTTCAAGGACATTTTTATTACAAAGCTGATGAAATTTGCATATTAATTCATTTCTTTCAATTTTTTAAGATTAAATGTTGTCAACATGTATCAGTGCAAGGCTCTGACAGTACTGATGAAATGGGTCAGTCAAGCTTGAACATTTAGAGTAATGCAGCCATCTGCAACTCCCAGCCCCTTGTGGAGTTCTGTGCTACCATTGTAACTTGATTAAAAAAAAGTTTTATCCAATGCAAGATATTAAAACATTATCTAGGAAATGATATGTGTTAGCTTTTCCATTCATTCCAAAAGTAAATTTAACAAAATGGACCTAAGAAGATCCTTGCTGACTCAGAGTTAGTAGTGTTCTGTCAGTCTTAAGTAAACTATGATCAAGAAAGCCCCCCCTACAGTTTTAAATCTGCTGAAAGGAACTTAAGAGAGAACTTGAGTTCAATGTTTTTCTGCCTGGTGAGATCAGTTAGAGGACTCCTCCCATCTGTATTCCAGGCCAGATGTGAGAATGGGGAGAGCTGATAGAATGTCAAAGTTCTGTTGTAACTTATTTCCCAGTGTCCTCAGAGATGGGCCTGCCCTTCATTCTATACACAGCTAGTAAACAGGAAAGCTCCTTGGTTTAAAGCCCTCACAAAATGGTACCAGTGTTTACATAGAGACCTTCATTTCTGCCTACATATCCAACTTGAATATTAAGCTGCATTGATTCTCCCAATTTCCTTACAGGCAAAAAACACACTTCCATCAGATACTCTCAAAGAGCAAAACCACCTAAGTGAGAAATCCCTTTAAATGTTACACTGCCTTTCTATGTGAACCCTGATGGCCTTTTCAGATCATTTATTTCTCTGTGTAGAAGTCTCTTTGTGATGTACATACGCCTCTAATAGATTCCAGAGGCCTTGCAAAGGAACCAATTACTGGTCTGGCTGCTGAGTTTGAGTAGCAAGGAACCCTACCACCTCATCACTTAAGCTGGCCACCCAACTGAAAGAAGTAGTACATCCACAGCATGGACAGTCCCTGCCTGTACCCTGAGGTTCTGGAGGGAAGACCTCATGGAACCACGTGACCCAGCTTTTCAACTGCTGTCTCTGCTTGCAGATGGTCTCCTCTGGGGAGCTTCTGTGGTAGTTCACAGCATTGAAAAAAATTAAAAAGCATTTTCTTTCAATATAATTAGTAGTTAAATCTGGTCATATACTACCCACATTAGAGACTCTAATTTATAAAATTTCCATCCTTTAGCAATACATGTACACTGGTTAATTCCTCAGCAGAACATTCTTCAATAAATGTACAACACCACTAGCTAGAAAAGTTTGTTTCCCAAAGTCAGGGGGCCGGGGAGTGGCGTGTGGAAAAAAGCCCTGCATCCTAAGAAGGGAATAACGGAAAGAGAAGATAGTGTCAGAAATGGTTTTGTCTTGATTTTGAATTAAACTCCCAAACTCATATTGGATTGAAAAATAAAAATCAGACTTCACATTGTCAAGTTGGAAAATGTCAGGTATGAAATATTTAAACTGTAGAATACAGTCTTCGACTTTGGGTTATAAAACTTTAATTTTGTGAGTTGGTAGCACTCCAATAGTTCAATATTTTTAATTCTACAAATCCATGTTTATTAACTTTCAAGGTTTAAACAGTATCACCAAGTCTATTGAAACTAAATTATTCTGACTTGTGAGAGCTATAGGGTAGCTATAATTTGTTTTCTATTTCTACATAAGTGACAAAGACAAAAGAAAGAACAAATAAAAGGAATTGATTGCCACATAATCCCTTTTTATACTTTCAAAATGACCTAAAACTCTAGCTGATGACTAAAGCAAAGATTTGAGCATGCAGTTTTAATTATGGAGTTTTCCTACATTAAGTCAGGAGGGGCTTCAATAGGACTACCCATGTCACTAAAAAAAAAAAAAAAAAAAAAGGGGGGCTTCCATGAGATTATTACTGGGGAGCTAACTGTATTCCCCTTGAAGAAATATTGCCTTCTTTTCTTTTTCTTATTTAGAAAATACAAACTGGGTATCCTTACAACAGTTTTTAAATTATCCACCTCAATTTCATGATTCAAAGAGAATACCGAAATCATTTGCTATTAGCAGTGATAACTTTTCATCTTCATCCAACTGGCACTCTTATAACTCCCCCAGCACTTCATTCCTACTCCTGGTGATTATCTAACATGTCACTGTTGATTCATTTAGCACTTTTCAACACCTACTATGTGCTGAGAAAATGGGGTCCTGTAATGGCTGTGACATTACAGAAAGAGCCCTGCCCTGGGAGAGAGAGGAGACCCACATTCCACTCCTGGACTGCCTCTGCCAACGGGCTCCCCTTACACATGCATTTCAACGCTGTGAGCTGCCTCTGTTCCCCCTAAATGAATGTGGTATTTACATGGCCTTCCTGAAGGCCATTACAGACATAATATGAAAACCTGAAGTGTTTTAAACAGCTGATTAGAGAAACACATTTGGTAAATAGTGCAGCAGGGTCTTTTGAGGTTATCTTGTGATTTTTCTGTTTCTCTAGGTGAACACTGGTCTCTTGGATTTTTACACACTAATACCACATCCATAGCAGCTGCTGTTGACTTCAACATCCAAGTTAGATTATCCAACACAGTTCTGATGAAATTTATTCCTCCACCTAACTTAATCTGTATGTAATTTAGTTTGTTGCCAGGGAAGGAAAGTGCATTTGCTGTAAACCCAAACTCCTGGTTGCTAGCAAGAAAATTCAGTATGTTTTGCTTATTGCTTTTGTTTCACGTATAATGTATATGACTTTATGATGATTTGCTCAGGGAGGAGAGGTTGAGGAGTTTCCCTTGCATCTAGAATCTGCTGAACATGTGCTACAAAAGCATTACCTATTTTAGAGTTCCCCAAATCAACTTGCAATGCCAAGTTGCTCTCCTAAGAGCCATTTTCTCTACAAATTTATGAGCTCACAGTCCATACTTCTTTTTTAATGATACATTCACTGATGGGTCTTTTCTGGGCTTTACAAAGCCTTGTCTTTCTCCCGCTTCATGTCTATGAAGCCAGCTATTGCTGCTCTGGGCCCAATGTTCTCCAACTTCAGAATGCAGGAGAATCCTATTCAAAATGAAGATTCTTGTCCTCACCCCTGGACGGTCTGATGCCTTGTTACATCACTGAAACTTTTCTGAACCATCTTTGTTCTTTGTGTAAACCTGCCTCTTTTGGATGGCAGCCCTGGTCCCCTTCTCTGAGGACACCTACGCCCCGGCAGCTGGCACCTGCACAGCCAGAACTCACACACAGGTCATCTAGCGGCTGGGGTGAACTTTTGTTCTTGGGATGATTACCAATTATAGTAAACAGGTTTTGAATTATTTATTCTCCAAATCAGAAAACTCTGTCTTCTTCTTTTTTTTTTTTTTTTGACATATAAGTATCATTTAATTATAAAGGATGAGGAGAAGTTGAAGGCAATATGTTTTGGTATCAATACAGATAAAAGTTTAGTCTTCAATAATATGCTAGTGAAATAAGCAACTAGCCCATTCTCCAAAAATAGCCCGATCAGATTGAACCATAATCAGTCTTCTCAAGTAGTGACAGGAAAGTATGGTAAGCTAATACTCCATGATTGTGGAGAAATATGCCTTAAAGTTGTAATTTATCCACTAACCTACTAAAAAGCTTCACGAACAAACACACCAATCACATGTCCATGTGTATCAAAAATGGTAGAACTATCTTTTGTTTATCTCAATAATATGCTGACTTCTTTCATATATGGGTCTATTAATGGTGGCAATTACCATTTTAATGAGAGATTGTTGAACTTGTTAAGGACTTGTATAGTTAGTTTCTCAACCTCACTAGCATAGACAGGGGAATTACGTGTACTGTTTTTTTCTTTCAAATGGGTACAATTCTAAGTGACTGGTAGAGCTTTTCATTCTGAAGAACTCCCTATGCTCAATACTAAAGAATGTCTTCTTCCTACCATACTTTGAGTGATTAGAGACATATTTTGTGACTCGTACACCCTCTCTCTGCGAAGCTCCATGCCTGAGCTGCCCTTGGGGAGCTGGGGTTCTGACGGCACACCAAGATGGTAAATGCCAAGTTCCACAAATCATCACTCTGTCATAATCACAGGACTAGAAAGAACAACTACAAGGTGCCAAAAGACATAACAGGGTTGATGTCCAGAATTGCCAGAAGAGAAATAGTTATTAGATGTTTTTATTCCCATTTTTATTAGACAATAGCATAAAAGAAAATTGTTGGTTTTAATACCATGAGGAAGCAACCGTGTAATTTGCCTTGAAACCACGCCGTTTCCACACTTTTTAGAAGGAGGAAGCAGAGTTGGTGGTTTCATTCACTGAAGCTTAACTTACTTCAAGACACAGGTCTCGTAAAGGGAGACATAGGTCTCTCTGGCCCTCAGAGGTGTTCACAAGGCACCACAGGAATATATTATGTTGTAAAAGAATTTTATTCCTCAAAGGAGATAAATCACATTTCTGGAACTTAAAAACATAGTTTCTCATCATTTTAAGTATGCACCTCCATCTTGCTTTTTCTGAATTGGTAGTCACCTACCCCAAATAGTAGCTTCAAATTTTCTCCCTCAGACACATTTCACAAAGGAATCTTAAATATTCTAGTAGAGTTTCCTGTTTAAAATAATTCTTTACAGAAAAAAGCATATATAAAAATATTCATTGTAACTTTTTTGCTATTGCAAGAATAAATAGAATTGGCATATAATTAATCTGTAATGGAACTTGGCAAAACTATACCAATAGACTAAAATACTATATACCACCATTAGAAAGAATATTGAAGATGCATACATTCAAATTCAGCACAAGTTCCAAGCAATTAAGTGAACCAAAAAAAAGGCAAGTGACAGAACAACATATGTACCCCAAGAGAATAACCACAGGCATACACACTGGGGGACGCATCTCTGCAGGGATGTGCAAGAAACGGGGGACGTGTGAGAAAGTGCGTCTGGGAGAGAGCCTAGGAACCTGGGGGTCAGAGCTGGGAGGAAGGCTTGTTTTCACTGTAGAACCTTCCATATTGCTGGAACTTCTTTTTAACCACATGCTGCTTTAGTTTTCATTTTAATGTTTTTAATTGTTGGAAAATGATATTAAACATTTAAAAGCTGTGATAATCAATTACTTATTTAAAATATCATTAACCAAAATCAAGTAATCAAGTAAAGGGGAACTTATTTTTTAAATATATTTTTCTATCACAGCGGATCCTTCTGTAATGAAAACAGCCCTGCTACACTGTAAATTTGCATTTCTCATATATTTATATTTCCTAAACCAAAGAGCATTCTATGAGTAGGATCTGGGAGCTCAGGAAAAATTTGCACTAAATCACCAATGGGTTAGCTCCTCTTGTCTGTCTTGCAGACAAAAAGGACGCCAGGAAAGGGGCCACATTCACAGAGAAGGAGAAGGTGAGTCAGGCTACAGCCCAGTGAGTGACCTCTGGCAACAAACGGTGCTGGATATGAAATGGGCACTAATAGAACTTTCAGTGCTGAGACCATTTTTCTGAGTTACAGCAATTAGAACTATAATTCAGATTTGGGAGTTTTCTCTGAGGTTCCACAGCTTATGAAGCCAACAGAACAGGGATATTAAATCATAGCCTAGTCCCAAGTCAAGGAGATTTTTCTAAATGTGGAAGACGGAAAATGTGAGTGCCAGCAGAGCAGTCCTGTGGGTGAGGTGGTGAACCTGTCCCCCCGCATTGCTAATGACCTGTTTTAGGGGCGCAGCCCATATATTCCAAATAACAGGGGGGAAAGAATTCCAAATAGCTTAACATCATTAAACCCAAAATGCTATTGGATACTTCCTCTGTGGCATCATAAAATACCTTATCCAAGTGGAGAAGGGATATGCTGGCTGTAAATCACGGAAAGTTTATGCCACCCCAGATGCAAACTTCACACTAACTTGCTCACTCTGGGGAAGGTTCATGGGCTTGCTTTGTTTGGGGTTTGGCTTGGGTTTTTTTTTTTTGAAGCAATAATAGTCTTTGTAGGATGGCTGCCGTGTCAGCATTTATCTTGAAACTCGTGGATATGAGTTCTGACTAGAGTCACCTTTCTGACAAGTGTTATTGCGACTGTGTTTTATATCCCTGTTCAGAATGGTTTCTAATGATAATGCTCTGTCTACCTCGCTGCTTCACACTAAATTATAGATGCCACGATGACAGGGCAAACTGCATCCGCGCGGAGCGCAGCTCCCTCCATGTGATGTCAGTGCCTCCACCCCTCGGTGCCTGGAATTAAAAATGGGAAGCAAAGATATGCAAAACATTTGTGCTTAAAAATAATGTTCTGTCAGTTATTAAACAAGTGATATTTCATTTAATCAGCTCAAGGGATTATTTTAAATGAAAAGGCAGAGAGGATGATTTTATTAACACATTCCTGCCCTAGAGTCCTACTGTAATAATTCTTTACCTGCCTAAATTAAAAAGTTATAATTCAGTCTGTCTATAGGAAGAAGTTCTGGGTGATTGGATTTTATTAGTTCTTTTATTTTCAGTTGCTCACAAATGGAGGTAAAGGCTGAAAGCTTACCCTACAGCAGAGAGAATGTTTTAGCTACTTAATAAATCACCCCTTCTCTAGACGGTGATTGTATCCAGGACTTACAAAGCAAGTGTGCTTCTGAATACGGTATTTTATCAAAATAGGGTCTGTCTGACCAATTCACTTATATATTTGAACCTCCCTGCAATTCATTCCACCACATACTTAAACCAATGTAGTAGACTTCACTGCTCTCCAACATACATTTCTAAATGTTATTTAATTTTCAATTACGTATGGAGCACTATGTTAGGACCTGAAGGAAGAAGAGACAAAGGGATAAACGAAACTGCATTTCTGGCCTTAATGGAGCTTATAGGCTAGTAGAGGAGACACCTACCTAGAGTACAAAGGAGTCAGTGAAACAAAGGGGGAAGGAGAAGTGAAGGGAAATAGCCGACTCCAGTCCCTATGCTGTCCAGTGCAAGGAAGCATGATCGCTGTAGAATCATTTATCAGTATGGTGTGGTACAGTTTACCAAGTATCTTCAAATACATGATCGTGTAGGCTTGTCTGAGTTCCAAAACCATTCTGGAAGGTCAGAAGTGTATTATTTCCACTTTACAAGAGAGAAAACTGCAAATGAAGAAATAAATTTTTCCTGATCCTTGATCTCATGATTTAAACCTGAACTTCAGAGTTCTTACTCAGTCATTATTAAACTTATCAGAGCAAAGATTGCTAACCTGGGGACCTGTTTTGGTCTTCCCGTGTCAAGCGGAGCACTGAATACAAAACCGTACATATAGACAAAAGTGCATTGTTCTTGGAAAAAGAGTTTGCTCAAATTTTCAAAGTGGACCATGATTCCAAAAGAGAGTAGGAATTACTGTTCAGTAGGATACTTCATCAGTTATTGTACCTCGCTTTTCATTAATGTTTCTGAGTAGTTTTTGTTTTTCCCTGGAGAATAGGCTATGGCGTAAGAGTTGCAGTTTGCATGGTATTTGGACACAGCTCCACTCCCAGCTGCCTTTTATCCCATTGATTTCTACCAAGAGGGTGTTACAGCAGCTCTTTAAACTCCTGTTCATTCACTCAATCATTCACTCAGTCAGTCATTCAGTCACTCATGCATGTATTCATGTCTGCACTTGTTGAGGACTTTCAGTGCTCCAGCTGAGTCAGTGTCTACCCATGAGGTAGTGTGATTACCAGGGCAATAATTTGGTTGTTCAACCCAACTTCTGTGTGCAGAGATCTCTACCAGAGTCTCTGAAGGACATAAAGATGAAAAAGAAATGGGCCTTCCCTCAACACTCTTAAAATCTAGTAAGAGAAGGAAATTGGAAACAGCTGTGTGGAAAAAGCAAGACAAAATCAAGGTGTTGTGGTAGGAAAAAAAATCATCAAACTCTTCAGCCATGTAAAGGGAAGGCAAAAAAAAATTAAAACGAGTATTTTCAACTCCTTTCATGTTCTCCCTCCCATGTTCATTGTCAGACTCTTTCAAACTCTCTTCAAGCATGCCAGGGTATCAGGCCTGTAGTTCCTGCTCCCACCCAATGTCCATGGCTATCCCTGTCCCTTGGGCAGGATTCTCTTGGCTGTATAAAGAAGCAGGAGATTCAGCCAAAAATGCATTTGGTGGGAGAGTGGCTTTCTGTTGCATTTGGAACATATTCCTATCATTTTCACTCATTTTCAGTCCTTTTGATGGATCTCTCCAACTGGAAAGAATTCAAAACCAATTTCAGTACAGATGCAAATAATGCTAACAAATTATTCTATAAATATACCAACAATGGCAATACTTTGTGAGGTTAATACCTCTTACTTAGCAAATAAGGAAACTGAAAAACAGAAGCTGTGTCCCTGAGGAAAGTGGTTCGACTCTGAATCTGTTGGTTTCTTCTGGTCAACATGACTGTGCCACTTACCACCTAGAAGAACCCTGACATCAAATGGATTGGCTCAGGGTCCACAAGGATTTGTATCTTTTTACATTCTAGATGTGAATGTGGAAAGTGAGGGAGGGCATGTGGTGGGGAGGGAAATAGAGACCTCCTCCTAACTCTTACTAGCAGAGAAGGAGTAAGAGTAGAGCCGCCTGTTGCAAATGGGGATTGAGGAAGCTGTGGATAGGAGTCGATGTATCTTGTCTCCTTTCACTGGAAATAGGTTGGTACTTCAATGTACAAAACATCAACCCCAAAATTTCCACTTAAAGATATAAGTCACATTATGTGGTCTCATATATATCAAACTTTCTGACTAAATTATGACTTTCTATTTAGTACAGTAGATAATGAAATATAAATGACATCCTGAATCAATTTATTTTCTTTGGAAATTGCATTAGCTAGAGGGAGGAAAATTCAGCTTTGGGGTAGGAGAATTTCTATACTATTTAATGTAGACCTTGCAAAACTTATGGCCAAAAGATACGTGTTTTAATGAACAGTATTATGACATTAAAAATTCCCCTAGCCTCAGTTCTTCTAGGATGAGGGGTCTTATTCTCTAGGTTGAGAAATTATAATAGTTAAAAATCCACAACTGTCATTTATCGGAGGCAGTAATCCATGCTAAAATAAAATTAACAATAATAATAGCAGCAAATAACTAATGAGAACTTTCTGGGTGCCAGGCAATATGTGTGCGTGTGTGTGTGTGTGTATAATCTCATTTAACTCTCACCTTTGAGGTTGGAACTATTTTTAATCCCATTTACAAGAGAGTGAAAAGAAAAGCCAGAAAGGTTCAATAACTTATCCCAAGGTTACACACCAACAAGCAGTGGGGCAGAGTTTGAACTCAGTGCTGCGACCTCGCAGCCGGTGTTCTCCACCGCTCTGTGTCAACGGCAGGACTCTAAAGTCAGAGACAGCTGACTTTGAATCTTGTTTCAAAGCTGGGTAACCTTGGACAAGCCATTTCATGTTCTAAGCCTCAATATTTTATCTGTAAAATGGATATAATAATTCTACATCAAAGGATCATGTGAGGTTGAAAGAAAATCCTGTAGAAAGGTGAAACCCCATATGACAGCCCATTACTTTGCATGTTGTAAATGTTCGATGAAATTCAGGGAGCTTCTACAGAAAAAAACGGTGGGAGCTTGTAATGACAAATGGCAGTGAAAAATTAGAAGGCTAATATAAGTTCTGAAATTAAGTCCGTAGATATAAATTGTAATGTGTATACATATAATTATTATCTCTGCAGATGACTTCATTTAACTTTTAAGTTCTTATTACAACTATTAATAGATTTTTAGGTTAAAATTAATTGTTAAGAATGAACTTAAAACATTAACATGAGGTTAACTGAGCAGACCATTCTCAGAACCTGGACATTGAGGTGCAGCTGCGGTTGTGGTTCAGACAGTGTTTCATTCCTCCACTACAATGGACTGTGTAAGAAAAATCTCAAACACAAAAATAAAAAGTAGTTCATGCATAAAGCATGATGCCCTGAAGCATATTAGATCTGTTTATCTCTTTGTTTAAAACGAATGCTCCTTGGTATAGTTTACATAACATGGCAGGGATCAGCTTGATAAAGTGTTTATATCACCTGGGGAACACACCGGCTCATTTCCTCAACACCTTTCCACATGACTAGCTCTCCAGCAAGTATAATAGCAAACAAAGTTTTAATAGGTCAAGAGCAGAGTAACTGCTCACATTAACAGGAGGGAGACAGGGGCTTGACGTGCACCGAGGCTAATGACTGACACTTTCAGCATGCAGTTTTGAATGCTGCTTAATGGGGAGTTTAGAAGGAAAGGCTTTCATGAAAGCCTGAGATTACTTACAAGCTTGGGGAGAAGGAAGACGGAAAGCGGGACGGCACTGCTGTGCACGCACGCTTGAAAATGTGGCTGCACTTGAAGGCAGGTGTCCCATAAACCATTTCTTCATCTCCTGTCTCCTTTAGCAACTCACAATTAACTCCATTATTAAGTTTAAGGATTTACTGCATCTCTTCCATGTTCTTGAAAGCTGTCCAAACTACGAGAGGCTTTCATTTTTATTTGCTTCTTGTCTAAGTGAAGCTGCTACTTGCGGACTGTTTTAGGGTTCTGTCACATCAGTTTTGCTGAAAGCTGCAGTAAGACAGATAAACATATGATCTATCTTGGAACTTTTTTTTTGTTTGCTTACTGGAGGTAGGGGGAGTTGAATATTTTTCTTTCTTCCTTTCTTTCTCTCATGCAGCTTTGTCTCCCTTGGGCAGTGTGATTATTTGTGAAGTTAATAGCATCTACAGGGTTCATAGACCCCTTTTTTCCCCCAGAAGCACACACAATAATAAGTTTTAATAAAGTTTGGGGAATGTTCAAATGAATAGCTATGTTGCTAACCCTGGCTTTGGCAGCCCGTATATGACAGAATATGCTCAATATTGTATTTCTCCTTTCTGCATTACCAAGAGGGAGGTAAAATCTGCCACTGTATTTAAACAGAAGAATAGACAGGCTTCCTTTTGTTGCAAAGTCTGTGTCTTTTGTGGCATGCTATAATTGAAGCTCCTTTAATAATACAGGATGTGGAGAAGCTCTGCAGAGAAAGAATGGGGAGTTCGTGTGGAAGGTTCCTTACCTACTACCCACTGTAGCAAATAGGAAGCTCTGTCAGTATCTATCCAGGCTCCTGAGGGACACACATCTGTAGCCGAATCACAGGTAAATAGATGGAGTAGATATGGCTGTGGCAGGAAACACATGCTGCAAAACAAACCCACAAGCACAGTTGTATAGGGCCTGCCTTCTCTTTTCATAAGGAAATGAAGCCAAATAATCTGACAAGGGCAGAAATCAAATCATCTGTCAAGTTCCTCTACCCTTCATTTATCACACAGTTTAATACCATAATGAAAAATAGCAAATGGAAAATGAAGTGAATGACCAATGAAAAATGCATTCTCTGAGGATACAGTAATGTGTTGTTAGCCCAAATCCTCCACCCCTGTACACGTATGACTGCTGGGGGCGGGAGGAAGGTCCCTGTGGTCACACAGCCCTTTTCATTCAAGCATGACAAATCCTGGGATGGCAATAGGTGTGTACAAGCTTCCCTCCATCCTTCAGTCCTCTCAGGCTCCTGCATTTTTTCATCTCTTCTGTACATCAGAGTCTGCATGCTAGTACGGGTGGGTGGCTATGCGCAAGGGCCCAGTAATCCTATACTCAGCAAAGAAATGTAGTGGAAAGAGAGCGGAACTATCACTTATGGACTGTCCACTACATGCCAAAGACCAATCTTCACAATCACTGTATAAGACAGTGTGAACCCCATTTTCACAACCCAGGAAACTGAAAAATCTGGGCAATTAAAGTGTCCCACCTCTAAAAGTGGTAGAGGAAGAATTGGGACCCAGGCCTAGTTGACAGCACAGCCTATGTCTTCCCCACTGGTCTTGCTGCTTCCCATAGTCCAAGAAGACAGAAACGTCCCATAAAGTGGATGCTAGAGAACCTGAGTGGGAGTAAAGAGAATAAAAAGGACCTTGGCAGACAGCTGTAAGTAAAATATCTAGCCAGTAACAGCTAACATTTACTGGACACGAAGTATGGGCCAAGCATGTCTCACACTAGTGTGTTAATTTGTTCGATCCTCACAATATTCCTGGAAGTGGGTGTTATTCATAATATCATTTCCAGATGAGGGACCTGAGCCTCAGAGAAGCCAGGAACTTGCCCAAGTTCACACAGCTAGCAGGCGGTTAACCTGGAACCCACCCTCACCAGCTGACTCCAGAGCCTTCTCTCCGGCCATGACCTCTCCCCACCAGTTAGGCCTAACCACTAGGAGAGAAGTGAGGATGGCCTGGACCAAAAAGAGATATATAGTACCCTGTTGGTTTATTATAAGGAAAGCTATTATTAAGAAAATTGTTTAGGAACAGCAGTGAAATAGTTCTGTTTAAATAATACTACCCATTAAAATAAAATATCATTTATCCTCAATCCTCCTGTCCAAACAGTGTAAGCTTGGGGAAGAGATAACATTTATTTTACACACTTGGTACAGTCTGGCAGATTGTGGGTACTCAAATCAGTCTCCTGCTCCTAAGCCAAGATGATTAATAAGGCAGAATATATTTATTTCTAAGGAGCAGAGGAGTTGATTCTGATTTCGACAGTATATGCTGTTGAGCTGCAAAACAAAATTGACCTCAGCATAATTAGGTTGGACACAGTGGAGTGAGGACTTGAACACAAATAGTTCTATTTTGACAAGTAGAATTCAAGAGTGGCTGGTTTCTTTCTTTCTTTTTTCAAAAGGAGGAGGATGATTATTTAATATTTGTTGAGTACCCACAGTGTAGTCAGTGATGTTGGAAACTGCCTGGAGGGAAATGTTAGCAAATTAAAACCCAGAGAATCAGCATGAAGGTGGCTGAGGAATACTGGATTAGAGGAAGACTCTCTGCACCTGTCCTAGAACAACAACAACAACCACAAAGGAAATGATGAGGCAAGAAAGAAAAACCTGCGTGGTTCAAATCGCAGGGATGCAATCAGGTGGAGAAGTGTGCTTTAAAGGAGCGAACTCCCACCCAGGTGAAGCTAATGGAAAGGAACATAAACTTCAGCAGGCAAGATGGAGGGCAGGAGAAAGAAAAATAAATTCAAAGAACAAAGACATCAAGGCAAACAATCAGCTTTTCTATGGCTCCCCCAGGAGAAGGAGGCCTCGGGGAACGGCAGCCGTGAGTCTGGGTGCTGGGAGCAGTCTGCATGCGTCTGTGCGTGCGTGGTGCAGAGCACACTGCGTAAACCTCTGGCCTGGGGTGTGGAGAGGAAAGCTGTGTCCTAGAGACAGGGACATCAAAGACAGCTACAGTCAAAGTTACATTACATTACCGCACCAGGGGCTCGTGGCCCTCACTTGACAAGTCCTAGAGCCACACACAAAAAAGGTGACCACCAATGCCACCACATCATCTGTGATCAAGGTGGCGGCAGCAGCTACGGCTCCAGAGCAGGCAGGGTTTCTGGCAGACACCCAGCCCTGGGCCAGTGAGCTCAGGGCTCACCTCTTGATGAGATGAGCAAGGTGGCATTCTGGAAAGAAAACTGCCATAGTGGAGTCAGAGCGAACTGGAGACGACAAAAGCTATGGAGTCCTCTGAGGGAGTCCCCAAAACCAGGGCTGAAAGAGAGAACTGGTGGGTGTAATGCATTCTGGCTTTCGAAGGACTTTAAAAAAGAAAGACAATAATAATCCTTGCAAGAGGCTATTAAGCTAAATTGGTAACCATGGGGCAAGTGTTAAAATTCCGTTACATCTTAAACACTAGTTAAGAGATGGAAAGCGATGAGTAGGAAGAAGGAACCATTTCTTTCTGTAGAAAGAGGTTAATTGTGGAAGCCCAGGGAAGAATGCTGATAACAGCTTTCTTCTGTCTTAATGACAACCTGGAAGAGAAAGATGAAAAAGCAAGATGGCAAAGTAGTTGATGAAAAAGAATTATTTAAGGGTATCGGAGTCATGGAAGAATCCAAGAAAGTCCAGACAACACAGACACATGGAGGCAGAGAGGGAGGCAAGAAAATTTAAAATATCCCAGCAAATAAAAATTCAGCAAAAGCAGGGAGAGGGCAATCCATCTCAGAAAGGAGAAGGAAAAGCCCAGACCACTGGAACCTGAGCATGTCTGCGGTGCTGGGCATACTGGGAGTGGCTCCCCGGACTCTTTCTTTTGTAGGATTCACTGAGACTAGTTTATCATCTGCCAATATACCTGAGCTCCTTAGTCATTTATTTTCTCCAGTTGTAATATAGGGACACTAAAATTGACCGCATTTGTAGGAATACTATGGGACCAGATCTGTTATTGATTGAAAATTCCAAGTGAGACAGTTTTACCCCCATGTACTTATTGATTGAATTAGTGGACAATTCTTCAAGGCACCCAAGTGGCTTTTGTGTTCCATCCCTCTGCCTGTCTTTGGCACATGGCTGAAGCCCTTTTCTGTTCACAAAAATGCTGCTTTGTTTCTACAGATGGCACCAAAGCATGCCCGGTGTGCATAAGTCAGTCATTGTCCCCTGGAGAAAGGTGCTCATTCATGAGTAGGAAGGTAATCAACTTCATATAAGACAAATTCTAGCTATTCCAAATTTGAAGGAAATACCACCCCACCCTGTAGCAGGATGGCAGAAAGTAAAGCCACACTCTGTGCTCCTCTCACACCCACTCTCCACCGCCACCATCTGGAGAGCAGAGACCTTCTGAAAGAAAAATAACAAGGATGAGATTGGAGGTTGACCTTGCAGCTGGACTGGATGGTGTCAGAGAGTAACAGTAATAGTGAAGGTAAGAAGGGCTGATACTATAACACCTGCAAAGTACTTTAAGAAGTGCTTTTGTGTCCATTTGATTTGCACAAGTGTTCTGTTGTGGGAGTCTGAGTATCACCATTCTATAGATTTAAAAAAACCAAGACGCAGAAATGTTCAGCTACACTAGCTAAGGAACAGAATAGCTGGAACTCTGTCTTGGCTGTTCTAGCTACATTCTCTTTCTACTTCACCGATAAAAGATGGAAGAAAATATGCCTATTCTTTTTCAGAAATTAAATAACCTTGCAGGCAAGTGGGATGGCTTATATTGATCATATCTGTGATTTTTGCAGCCCACACTCCTGCCGACCCCCAACACACACACACTCACACACACACTCACACTCACCCCCACCACAGCCCAGCCTAGAGAGCATTTAAGGGAAATGGAAGTGGCAACTTTGACACACTTGTTAGCAAGAACAAACCACTGGAGAGATGTGTTTACACATTCAATAGTACCTTTAGGAAGTCTGTGGAGATTCCAGTTTCTGTTTGCACTTATGTTGGTGACTGTCATATTACTTCAGCAAATTTAATCTCTGTTAATGTGAGATAGGAAGTTACTTGACTTAACAGCTTTCAGAGTTTGGTGGCAAATGCACAATTTATTAGAAGAACACCAATTCCCATCTCTAAGTAAAAAATAAATCAGATACAGGGACATCAGTAGTTTCCATATTTCAAAGCAGGAGTGGGACCAAGACTGAGAGTAGAAAGTCTGGGAGCCAGAAACTGTGTACATGGGAGGGACAGCTTGAGAGCTTTGAGCTAAAAGAATGTGATTTGAGCTAAAAGAGTGTAATTTGTGAATTACATAGCTTTTTATTCACTAGAATTCCTAGAACCTCAGTTAAACATGGGTGTTGAAATTAACAAAGTAATTGTCCAATCTTGTTTACGAAGCCACAGCATTCTCCACCAAGCCCTTCACAATGTGCGGGAGGATGGAAAACCAATGACTTAGCCTCAAGGAGGGCACCATACCCCTGACCATTCTCTGCTCTAAGGGCCAATAGTGGGAGAAACATCCGAACTAGGAACCCGCAAAGAAAGGAAAAGGAAGCCCCAAGTGTCGGGATTGGCCTCAAGCCATCGTACTACTGACTGAGTGTCCCCAGGAAATTCTGAGCCGTCAATTCTAGCACTAATTCTTATTTATTCTAAGATTTCGTAATACAAGTGATGGAAGCCAGTTGGAAACACTTTCAGGATCCGGTAATAAGCTGGAAAAAGTTGAACATATCTTAAAAACAAAACCTCTTTTTCTATCTGTGTATTATAAATATGTAACTTAGATCATCAGGTGACCAGCTATTCCAAGATCCAGAAGGTATTCAAAGTGCCAAAGTTCTCAGGTCCTCGCCCAACCTTATGCCACAGAACTTGTGGAACATCTGCTTAAAAGTTCTGCCAGGAGCAAGCACATGGTTCAAACTCACTCACCTTCATGACTGAAACCCCTATTATTATTTTTCTTTTTATCAGGCAGGGATTTATTGCTATAATATATGTGCACATACTGTAGAATAAAACTTCTCTGATTACCTTATAACTGCACATTAAAAATTTACTAAGATAAAATTAATGCAATTTTAATAATATTGTTTTAATATACAGAATATCAGGTGACAAGGAAAAAACCGTTTGGAATTCCGTGCAATGTACCTCCTTTGCAGCACCCTCGTAACAATGGCTGAACTGGCAAACAAGGCTGTTTGTTACAGTTTCTGATGCTTGCCTCCCAGGGGGATGGCTGAAGTTGGGGTCTTTTAAGATGTCACAGGACAATTTTTTTGTCACTATAATGTAGAGAACTTCCCTAACAGGAAGACTGAGCCAAATCAACCTGTACAGAACACTGCCGCCTC
Organism: Phyllostomus discolor; assembly: GCF_004126475.2. Taxonomy (NCBI): domain Eukaryota; kingdom Metazoa; phylum Chordata; class Mammalia; order Chiroptera; family Phyllostomidae; genus Phyllostomus; species Phyllostomus discolor. Next base: position 134,328,552 of record NC_040903.2, on the reverse strand, counting down.
TATGCTCTCTGTGAGATTCTGCCACAGAACCTAACTTCAAAGAATCTTTTGTTGGAGAAAAATATTTTCATTGCCGTGCTTTATGATAGTGGTGCGAGATACTGAGAGTTGATTTACTATAATGACAGGACCTGGCCGCTGTCCCAAAGGAAAAGAAATCCTAGTTTTCTCCTGCCACCCGCCTGCCACATTTATTATTCCCAGCTAGTGTTGTGGACAGGCAAGCGATGGGTTAAAGGGAAATTTGGTTGGAACATGGCAAATAGGGATCATTAGACTCCCACCAGAGTCACTTGCACAAGGCCTGTGACCCAGGGCGACGATGTTCCCATGGTCAGGTGCCTGCTCGCTCCAAACCCCATAAAGAGAACAGACCTCCCAGCTCTGCGCAACTGCTGAGGCAATCTGAGGGGCCAGAGAGAAGGAACAGTCTGGCTTCCACTTGGTCAGGAACAGACTCTGCCAAGGAAGTGCCAGAACACTGTTCTGACCCACTTTGAGGCCTTCCCTTCTGTTTGTTCCCAGGCAGAAGAGACACAAAAGCATCACTATGACTTGGTGAAAAGTTGGAGAAACATTCTGGAAATTGACATGCAAATAAGGACTCCAAGTACTCCCCTTTGTTCTCAACACTCCCATTGCCAGGACCTGTAAAACCACCAATCAGAAGAGGGGCGGGGATGGTAGTGCCCGGAGGTTTTGCAGCGAGTCTCCCCATTGAGGGTTTGTTTCTCTACAGGGCCCCAGCCTGAGCTGGCACAGGTAAAACTAAACATGCACCCCACCCTCCCTAAATGACTGAGAAGCCCTCAGGTTTAGCTGTAACAGATCTGTATTCCATAATAGCACGCATGCATTTGAGTGGCAATGCCTGTGAATGATCCTAACTGCCCACACATCAAAAGGTACAGGCCTACTTCATAACCTGTGAAGCCATGAGAGAAGCCAAATATTTCCAATAGGACAAAGTCAACTATCTGTACAACAGCAGCTCCTATACTCTAAGCAGATGCACAACTTCCTGCTGATAAGGACATTCAAGTTCTAAGACTAAATCCCTGCCTTTATCACTTAATCTTGTTGTTTTTTTTAAATCACCACTGCTTCTGATAACCTCCACGGCAAGCTCCCACCAACAGATCAAATGTTACCTATGAAGGTGGAGTTGCTGACTGGTACATGGCTTGCCCCAGGCTGCAGAACATGTCTTTGTTTTGATTTATGATAAACACTAGACCCTAATAAAACTGGTCCATTCTTTCAGTGGGTCCCGCAGGCTGTGTGTAAAGATGGGGAGGGGGTGGATGTTCTGAAAGATGGGCTCTTTATGAGGAATTTTGCAGATTCATTCTTATTCCAATAAAATAAAATTAAACAAACACACACACACACAAAAAAAACCTTCTCTTTATACTGTGTGTCCCATGCATCCCACAAACAGGAAGCAGATTCTGTGTTGTGCAGGGTCACTTACCATCATCATCGCCTTTTCCCACCAATTATTCCAAAGACAATCCTTCTTGGAATTTATCAGCCCCTCCCCACCCTCACTTGAGACACTCACTGTCAGGAAAATTAAGCCATGCACTCAAGGCTCTAAGTTCTGTTGCTGGATTTATTATTTGCTACCTGCCAAGGAAGATTACTTTAATTCAGTATCAACTCAATAGACTTATAAGGAAGCTGTCGTCTTATGTGATAAGAAGTCCAAAGGAAGAACAACCCAAAGATTGGTTAATTCAGTGGCCCAACAAGATTATTGAAAAACAGATTCTTCCCATCTTTCTGCTCTCGCCTCCTCAACGTGAGTTTTGTCCTCAGTATTGCTTTGCACTTAAGTTTATAGCAACAGCCACGTCTTCCAACAATGTCCAGATGCAGAGAAAGAGTGTTTGCTTTTTTTTTTTTTTTTTGGTGTCTTTTTAAGTTGACACAAACCTTGTAGTGAAACCCAAGTCCAGCCAGACATCCCCTAACTTCTCAGGGTTGAACTGCATCGCTGCCAGTGCAGTCACCCTTGGAGGCATTCTTGACACCTCTCTTTCTCTCTAGCCTCCCACGTTTAATCTGTCAGCATTTCCTGTCAGCAGTTCATTCCAAACGTGTCCTGCATCTGACTAGGTCTCACCATCTTCTCTGCCACTGTCTCACTTGGGACTGTGACAGCAGCCTCCATAATGGTGCTCATGCCCGCCTTCCAAACTTTGCCGGGTTGTCCCCACACAAGAGCATGTTCATGCCAGCTCTAGGGTAAACTTCCCTGTGGCTTTGGTCATCCCACTCAGAGTGAAACCCAAAATTCTTCAAGTCTCTGTGTTCACTATGTCCATACTGCCCATCCCATCATCTCTCTGCCTTCACCCTTCTCACTCTCCTCCCCAGACTCTGCTCTAGCCACACTGGCCTCCTGGCTTTTCCTTGCACGCATGATGCACATTCCCACCTCTGGGCCCTTGTGCAGGCTCTTGTGTCTTCCTAGAACAGTTCTACCAGATACTCAAAGCATCACTATTCTTTGAGAATTTTACTGGTCACTATTTAAAATTGCAACTTTCTTCTCTCTCCCTACATCCCATATGTTCCTTCTGTCTTGTTTTTCTCCATAACATTTCCTACCATCTAGCATCCTATGTGGTTATTTATGTTTTTTCTTTTAACCTCCTAATGGAATGTAAATTCTACTGGGGACAGTTGTTTTCTTTTTTCTTTTTCCCCACTGCAATAACTTCAGAACCTAGGACAGCAACTGGCACCAGTAGAAACTCGTTAAATACTTGTATGATTAAATTCTGAAAATGGTTTTGGGCAAGAAGACCCACAACAGCTTTAACCACTCATGATTTGTGCTTAGGGCTGAGCTTGCTTCCCCTGCAGAATACAGCTGGGCAGAGGGAGATATGGGTACTTGGGGGAGAGCATGTTTGGGGGGAAATGGGATATTCATAAGAAGTAAAAGGAAGACAGGAAGAGTTTTTGGGTAAGCAATTAACAGTGCCAACTGCACATTCCATGATTGATTTCCCTTTTTAAAAATAAGAGAATTATCACACTTATCCTGAGTCAAGAAAAGTACTACAGTTCATAGATTCTATTTTTCCCACATTTTGACTAACTTTGGGGGGTGCATCTTATGCTTTATCAATGCCATATTATAATACTATAACCGGCAGCACTTTTTTTTCTTAGTGTTTCATAAAAGGGTGGGTTATCTTAAAACGGATGGTGTCTCTAGAGTCAGTAATGGGCAAATTAGGATCCTTTGAAATATGGTCTGCTTCCGAAGTATGAAACGATGCTAAGGAAGAGAGAATGTTATCATCCTTGTCTATAGACACATAAGCGATCTGCTATTAAATAAACTGGTTTTGAAATCTCTCATGATCTCTAGCAACACTGGACATCCCCTTTTTCTCCTTCCTTCCTACTGGAAAGCTTTGATTTAAGATACTGTCTGAGCAGAGAAGCTTCCTTCAGAGGCATCATTTGACCCAGATTGTATGTTTTTATAGCCTGAGCCAATTAGTTAAAGTGACTTTGACTGTAATAGCGACCTGTGACATTCCTCACTATTATTGCATTAGTCACCCTGGAACACTTTCTGGCTTGTGTTTGTAATCTGGCTCCGGTTATGCTTTCTTCCTCCCAACATTCATATGACTGGCTACTGTCCTATAAAATAATGACCTTTGAGTCCTTGAAATTAAACCTCTCTGATTTTATTTCAATAAGTCCTTGGCACTTGGTGGAAGAGTGTGAATCGTGTTTATTGCTCTGATTACTAATCAAGGGTTTAGTTTTTTTCAATCTTTTAAACCTATATTAACTAAATGAGGGCTGGCCCCTGCGTCAACTTGGGATCCACTCCCACCGCTGTTCCTGGGGAGTGAAGTAAACATGGGCAAATCGCTTACCTTCCTCTGCTCTCATTTTTCTTGCTACATGTGGAATGACTGTTCTAGCTCAGTGATTTTTGACCTTTTTCGTTTCATGGCACACAAAAACTAATTACTAAATTTCTGCAGCACACCAAAAATATATAATTTTTTTGCTGATCTGACAAAAAATAGATAAAATTTTGATTCATTAACACCAGATGGTTATTGTTGTGTTGGCTGTTGCCATTTCTTTATTTGACAATGTAAGGGAAAAGAGGCAGTGCCCCCAACTACATAGTCAGGTATTGTATGTTTCCAAAATTCTTGCAGCCCATCAGTGTGCCTGCAGCGACCCACTGGTTGAAAAACACTCTTCTAGATCATCTAGCTTTCCAAGTCTGCCCTGGAATGGGCATGTGGTGCCAGACCCAATGCATGTTTAACTTGGGCTACAATTCCAGCCTTCATCCCAAGGCTGCATTGAAGGAGGGCTGGACCTCATTAAATATCCTAACTTATTTATAAAGTAAAGTCACATAAAAACTGACCTTGAACTCCTGGAGAATGAGAGAATGTGTCTCATTGATCTTTGTAATCCATCACTAGACAGACACTCCTTGAAAATAGAGACAATATCATTATAATTCATTTCTGTATCCCCAGTGTGCCACGGAGTGTAAGGACCTCACAAAGATGTGTTGAGTGAATGAATAACTGAATGAATAACTGAAATAACTGTAACTCCAGCCACTAGCTCTCCTTAGCCTTGATGAAAACCTAGTTTTTCATTCCTTTCATGCCGTGTTTGTATGTTGTTCCCTATCATGTTTTTCTTGTTTTTCCCCATAGTTCTACTTCTACATTTATTTTCATTTTGTCTTTTTTTCCCTCATTGATATCATGTCATTTTTTTTAATTAATATAACTCCTAGTCTCTTGTTTGTGGTAAATAAACACAACATAAGCATTACAATTTGGGTCATTTCTAATTGCAGCATTAAGAACATCCACACTGTGCAACCATGACCTCCATCCACCTCCAGAACTTTTTATCATTGTCAACTGCTCCCTGTATCCGAGAAACAACAGCTTTCTACCTGCCCCTCTCCCAAGCCTCTCGAAAGCACTATCATACTTTCTGTCTCTATGAATTTACCTACTTAGGTACCTCATATAAGTGGAACTCTGCTCTCTTTAACATTTTGGAGATTTTTCCCTTGATCCCTCTGCCCCTTCTTTTCCTTGACATTTTTCCTTTTTAGTCCTTCGGGCCACCCTCTCCTTCCAGGGTCTCATTTTCTCTGTCCTTCTGTGCACCCCTGGTTGCTACCTACTGCAAAGCACTTCCTGTACTTTTCGTTACTTCTTATACCCAGTTATATTTTTACATTTTTAATTCATTCTTTTTAAAATTTGTTGTGTTATATTTTAATATGTTGCAAAACACTTAAGGGCAGAATTAGGACTCTAAAAATTTTTAAATCAGGTTCTTGGAGAGGGCTAGCCCACAAAATGACAGCACTGAGGAGAGGCACCAAGCAAAGTGGAGCAGGAAGTGGGTGTCGTTAGCAGGGGCTGCCAGAGAAACCAGTGTTTCTTTCTGAAAACCACTGTGGAAGTTACACAAACTTATGGATTGCCAAATATCCTGAGCATTCTCTAGCACTTTTCACATATATGAAAATATATATATCACAAACCGAGAAAAGACAGTTTCCTCAGTGACAAAAGACAGAGGGGAGCCCTAGGGTTCAGTTGCAAAGGCATACTCTTATGAGGTGCAAGTTAGCACTCTAATTACTAATGTTCGGTACCAACTTCTTCCTAAAATCTGTGCTGTTCATAGCAGGCTGAAACGATATTTGGGGGAAGTTGGGAACAGCACAAGTACTAATTCTTTAAACACACAAACATCAGTACACACAGTTAAATATTATTATAGGGTAACAAATATACATCTTGTAAAATCTGGAAAACAAAGTAAAAGTTGAAATTACTCTAAATTCCTACTCCCCATTTGCAAGCCTTCTCAAGTGTTTCTTTTCATGCAAGACACTGAAATATATTGCATCAGGGATGAAAGAAACTTAAAGATTTTTAAGTAAATTACAATGAATAAATCTAGATTTAGTTTAAGCCATGGTACATAAGTAATAGTGGGTGTTTTAGGGTACACGGTCATAGACAGTGAATCCTCCTTAAAATGGGAAAAATGAAAGTGCTTATCTCAAAGACTGTTGTGACAACTAAATTAAATGTTTATGTAAATCACTTGGCATTAATCCTAATTCCCTGTATCTCAAAGCTGGGATACACAAAATGTAATGGCTATTAAGAAAATCTATCCAATCACCCAGAATATAGACTTAAAATCATAATGCTGCAAATTTTGGGACACTTGCCTTGGTAGTGGTTATATTTATTGTTTTTAAAATATCCAAATATGGTAAACTTGTGCTTTTTCAGTTTTTTTAGGTCTGGGGAAAGCATAGGTCATTGGCACATGCATACCCAGAGGCAGCAGCTGCTCTGCAAACGCAAAGCTATAATGTAGTTATCAGAATACCATTTCTGTCTCCCAGTGTTCCTGGGTTCCTGTTTTGTCCGTTTTAATGCTGCTTCATCTGTATAGTTTTATGTGTTTTTCTCACCCCTTTTAGTCCTTTGTAATTATCTTTTCAGCCTTCTCTCTCAAGTTTCTTTCTTGCTACCCTACACCTCATTCTTCCTCCTCATTTTTATGTCCTGTTAATTCTCTACTCTTTTTTTCTGCATTTGCACTTTCTTGTGTGCACATTTACTCTATAGAACTATCTAGTAAAACCAGTTACTGTAAAATTTTCTTACTATTGGGTAGTCAGGTTCATGATACCTATCCATTTCTGAAATCTATCAGCCTAGAAATCTGTTACTCAAAGTCATGTTGTTGATAATAGCACCAGGAATGTTAGTGAATATGTAAATTTTGAGAAAATAGTAAGATGTTTATAAATATTTTTTCCAGTATTAATCAGACTCACATTTGATGTGGTATGTCAGTACTCATAAATGCTCACCAAGTGTTTGCTGCAAATTTAACTTACATTAATCAAACCTTTCCTTCACATGAATTTTTCTGATTCTCTGAACAACCTCCTGACATTAGGTAAGACATGTAATACTGTGCCCTTCATAGGGATAAGGGAAGGGATGAGGCAGAGATATGTGCTTGACTTGTAACTGGTCGAGCTGTTCAGCTGCTAACGCGAGCCTAGAACTCAAGGTTCCTCATCCCAGGCATCCGTCCCACCCCGTGCCACACTGCTGCTCTCCGTGTGTGTGGCCATCATCATGCCGGATGTTACTGCTGTTATTATTCCAGGATAGGATCTTCTTCTGTGGGACCTAGGGGACTACTGAGCATTACCATTCTTTCCTGCTCCTTGATCCAGCCACCCAGTTATCCTAAAATAGAAGTTAGGACACAACCTGCCAAGATTTTAGTGACACCAACTACAACCATGAAAGCTAACATTTACTGAATGCTCACCATGTGCCAAGCGATGTGATCTGCATGGATTAGGTTCACTATTCCACTACACATGGCAATTTAAAGTGACTAGAATAGAATTCTCTAAATACTGTGCAGATTACCATATGTCTTACCAAACATTACCAAAACTGTTTTACAGAGAAAATGTATCTACCCAGATGGAGGGAAAAGGAAAAGCAGCAAAGATTTAGGAAGATTAAAATAAAATCAAAGTGGAACCAAGGATTCTGGCTTCCAAGTGCTTTCTTTCTCTTCAATGAATCACTAATCTACAGCATTCGCCCTGCTGATGGACTAGTCCCAAATCAGCCCTGAGCTAGTGACATTAGGGAAGTAAAATCTTTATCTTTAAGATTGCCTTGCTGTTCGTCCTCAATCCTAAAGGTCTTCTTTTGCTGAGGCACTATTTCCCCTGAGGGTATCTGTAAGACCTCCCTGTGAGACCCTCACGTATGCCTGTGTTAATCGTTTGGGTGCTATTAGCAAACCGGAATTTGAGGATGTTACAATGAGAGGAAAATAAGGAAGCCCTATATTTAAGAAGAAAAAACACTAGTGCAAAAATCATTATCAATTGGGGGAGGGGGAAGAAACCCTACTGCCAAATATAAATTCCAAACACAAGAAGGTAGTCATTATAATAATAGTAATAATAGTAATTATTACTATTACTACTAATAATTATTATTACTAATATGAAAAGAGAAAAGCTTGGTTGTAGGTTCACTGAAAAGTTTTCCTTCAGTCTTGAGTGATTCTTCTTTAAAAACCTCCCAGGAGTAAAAACCTACAATTTTAATTATATCTTGGCTTTCTCATAAAGCAAACCGCTTGCTCAGGTAGTATTTATTTATTTCCTGTTAGGAAGAATACTTATGAATATGCTTCACAAACTCCGATTGCAGTGATCGGCAGTGGGCCTTTTCAAGGACAGAAGGGGTGAGTTGAAATACACATAGGGGAGAAGTTGCTCATTAAGGGAAGGTTTGTTATCCAGGAACATATAATTAAGGTAACGGTCCCAGCTTCTGTGACAGCCAGCACTCGGGTAGTTGTTTGATTGCTGCGTGGGTCAGGGATCAGCTCCTGCTACAAGCTGTAGCCACATTAGTGTGTTAGCGCACAGGTTAGAAAGTAAATTACAGCTGCCTTTCTTGAACACATTATTGTCGGCCTTCATTGTTTTGTTTTTACTGTACATCAGCAGGACTGTGGCTTCTGAAGACTTTGTGTGACAGGTTAGGCATTTTATCCTTTGAGTAAACAGTAATCATGGTGTGAAGAAAGTGGGGCATTGGAGAATTTTTTCTATTCTTTAAGAATTCCTCTCTTCCCTTTTAGTTTGCTCCAAGGGCTCATTGGGGATACATATATTAAGCCCTTTAAATAGTTCATAATAAATCTTTGTCTCAGGCTGATTCTGACAGTTTTTTAAAGAGTCTTTTAAGAGAGAATCCTCAATCATTTGTTAATCCATGGGGTGATCTTCAGACTTCAGGAAAAAAATAACAGCCAGGGCTCTTGGGTAGTGAAAACACAATGTAGGAAAAAATATATAAATATGGAAAATCCCAAGAATATCACCTTACTGAGATTACTTACATGCTCTGCATGTATCTAAATGCTTGCTTTCTTCTCAAACAAGCCAAAAAGAGAAAGAAAAATAATTGTCATAATGATGAGCGTTTTTGTTGATAATTTTATGTTTTCAGACTTATATACATCTCCTAAAATGTTAGATTTCAAATTGTGTAAGAGAAAATATTCTTTTTAAAGCAAACTAATTCTCTTGGTAGAAAGGTAATTTCTTCTTTGCCCTTGTTTCCCCTTTAAGACTACTCCTGTCTTCCCCTAAATTACTTATATACACACTGCAGTTTTTTCTAGTTGGGATGAGGCATTTCACTTTTAGAAAAAGGATTGTAGATATTGGTTATTAGTGTCAAAAAAAAAACTTTGAAGGGCAAGACATAGCTTCCAGAATAAAGAACTTTTTAGTTTGGCTCTACATATTTTAGCTTTCACTTTAGATATAAGCTAGTTTGTCAACTATACTAGATATTCATATTTTAAAAAATATAACAGGGTTTTAGCACCCAAAAAAATAACATAACACCAAAAGAAATTTAAAGCAATATTATCTGCCATGTAAAAAATTAATATTAGTAATCATTACAATACCTGTGTGCATTATTTGTATAATGAATGGAAAATATTTTAAAGTCTCTCTGCAGGGAAACCTATTTGAATGTATATGATTTTGCTTGTAATGGAAATGATTAAAAAGGAAACTAAGGGATGTAGGTCACAGCTTTGAGTAAAACATGAGGGTAATATGGCAACACAGACATTTTCTCCATGTGTATGATCTGATCCTTTAGGCCATTTCTAAAATGCAGCTTCTCAAGCTATTGAAAATACCAAGAACTTTACTAGTGACATGTAAATAGAGTGGTGAGAAATAAATGCAATAAAAAAATGGAGAAATGGGCAAAGGACAGACTACTGTTATAGATGGATTCATTCTCACATGAGGTCAAATAATTGAAGACCCAGAGCAAGGGCAACCATAAATACCTGGAGGGCCTGCAGTTGGGAGGATTAACCACAAAACAATTATGACAAATGCAGCAGGAGTGTTCAGCTACTGGGCAACAAGAATGCATGGCACCAGTTTTTAAAATAATTACTTGACATTGTAGAATACACAATTTAGACTCAGAAGCCATGTGATATAATGTTTAAAGTATTGATGTTAAGACTATCAAGTACATTATTAGAGAGCTATAGGTGAAATAGGAAAAGGAGCAATAATTAATATCAGTAATAACAAATTTGCTTTATATCCAATTTGAAAAGAGGCTGCTTCTACCCCATTTTCCCCATCACTACTAGCAATAGTTTTTATCTTTTTAAGTGGAAGAAAAGAGGGTAATTCTACAGGAAGGATAACTGTAAACTACATAAATGGAGTAACAAAAATACTGCTTTTGTATCCCCACCACTTGGGAAGATTATGCATAGTCATAAAGACAATATGCAGAGGTTAAGACTTCTGGCCAACAGGGAGGTATAGGTAGACAAGACTCACCTCCTCATACAACCATAAGGATCACAACTAATCTAAAAGCAAAATATAACCAGAAATGCCAGAAAATTGAACTGAATGGAAGTCCAACAACCAAGGATTTAAAGAAGAAATAGTCATCCAGATGGGTAGGAGGGCAGAAAGGATGTGGCATGGTGGCAGCATCGAGGTGGTGGCAGTGGTGGCTGGCAGGATGGGTAGTCCCACATTCACCTGTGGTGGATAAAAACCGGGAAGGACACCTGGGGAATGAGCCATCTCAGCCCCAGGCCAGACTGCACAGCCTAGGGCTCCAGCAGCACCAGGAAGATTAAGCCCCATAACTTCTGGTTATAAAAACCAGTGGGGGGTGGGGCAGCAGAAGAAACTGCCGGTCTTTCAGGAGAGTCCATTTAAAGGACCCACATGGCCCTAAAACATGCTCAAACCCACCCACTCTGGGATTCAGCACCAGGACAGCAGCTAGAAAGGCGACAGTCGCATTTAGGAAATGGGGGAAGTGGCTGGAAATGGGGTAAGAGCCAAGCAAGTGACATCATTACCTCTCAAATCACTGCCCCACAACCAGCAGTAAAGCTGATTACCCCACCCTGGTGAATGCCTAAAGCTTACAAGATAAGAAGTGCACCAAGACAGGGAGTAAAAGCAACTCTACCCAATACATAGAAACAAACACAGAGAGGCTGCCAAATTGAGGAGACAAAGAAATATGACCCCAATGAAAGAACAGATCAAAACTCTGGAAAAAGAACTAAGTGAAGTGGAGAGGCAGAGTTCAAAACACTGGTGATAAGGATGCTCAGAGAACTCACTGAGTACAGCAAATACATAAGGGAAGAAAGGAAGGCTACACTAAGTGAAATAAAGAAAAATCCACAGAAAACCAATAGCACAGGGAAGGAATCCAGGGTTCAAATCAATGATTTGGAACATAAGGAAGAAATAAACAAAATAAACAGTCAACCAGTATAGAATGAACAAACAAGAATTAAGAAAACAAGGAGAGAATAAGAAGAATCTGCCACATCTCCTAACATGCCAACATCCAAATCATGGGGTGCCAGAAGGAGAAGAGGAAGAGCAAGAAATTGAAAACTTATTTGAAAACATAATGAAAGAAAATTTCCCTAATATGCTGAAAGAAATAGACATACAAATCCAGGAAGCAGCACAGAGTCCCAAACGTGTTGGACCCAAAGTGGGCAACACCAAGGCACATCATAATTAAAGTACCAAAGGTTAAATATACACAGAGAATCTTAAAAGCAGAAAAAGGAGACAGTTGCCTACAAAGGAGTGCCCATAAGACTATCAGCTGATTTCTCAAAAGAAATCTTGCAGGCAAGAAGGGGCTGGCAAGAAATATTCAAAGTCATATAAAACAAGGACCTACATCCAAGATTACTCTATCCAACAAAGCTATCATTTAGAATGGAAGGGCAGATAAAGTATTTCCCAGATAAAGTTAAGTTAAAGGAGTTCATCATCACCAAGCCTTTATAATATGAAATGTTAAAGGGACTTATCTAAGAAAAAGAAGATCAAAATTATGAACAGTAAAATTACAACAAACTCACAGCTATCAACTGAATTAAAAAAAAAAAACTAAACAAATAACCAGGACAGGACAGAATCATAGAAATGGAGATCACATGGAGGGTTATCAGTGGGGATGAGGGAGGAAGAGAATGGGGGGAAAAGGTACAGAGAATAAGTAGCATAGATGGTAGGTACAAAATAGACAGGAGGAGGTTAAGAATAGTATGGGAAATAGAGAAGTCAGAGAACTTGTATGTACTACCCATGGACATGAACTAAGGAGGGGAGGATTTTTGGAGGGAAGGGGGTACCTGGCAGAGGGTACAAAGGGGAAAAATGGGACAAATGTAATAGCATAATCAATAAAGTATACTCAAAAAATACACAAATGAGTTAATGTCAAGTTTAGGTATGGAAATGATGTCTATACATATATATCAAAAGGCCTACACATTTATTGGCTTACCAAGATTATAATAATGAAATAGTGTCTTTCCCACAGTAAAGGAGAGCTACTTCTGGCAACAGATGAGAAGACTTAGGTTAGGAACTAAGATGAAGTACCAGTCACTGAGGCTTATTGCATCATAGGAGAAAGAGACATTTGCTCAATAAAAGACATTAAAAATAGATATTCATTAGCAAAATAACAGGTGTAGCTAATTATTAGGTTATCTCCCCTTTATGGCTCCTCTAAATTATTGCAAAGTATAAATAAAATTACTAAGGATATTCTGCAATAAATAACCCTCAATATTTTATTGATGATGGACTTAACATACCTCTAACTGGAAACACTTTGAAAAATAACCATTTCAAGATGTGCTGAAACAGAAACAATAAAACTAACAGATTCTAGCTGCCCAGTCAAATTCCTCCAATATGATAAAAAATAATAATAATGAATTACAAGGTACTGACTCAGGAGACAGTTGTGGAGGCCTGCCAACCCAGGCTGTCCTCTATCCTCAGAACACTCACACACACACAGGAAAGTTAGAGTCGGCCACTGTACTAGACCTCACTTCTGAGAAGGTAAATTTAGAAATGCCACACAATCACACCAACATTCATTTGGATTTTCGGTTATTGCTTAGTTCTCTAAAACTCTCCAGTGAGAAAGTTCCAGCCACTCAGCACAGTTTCTCTGTCCAATGGAAGCATCTCAGGCCAATCCCCTAAACTCCTGTGTTCTTCATTCTTTCTTTCATAACTGCCTGACTGCTGTCATGCAACACCCTTCCTCTGTGCCACATAGAGTCCTCTTTGTTCTAGGAGCAGGGTTACCAGATTTAGCAAATAAAAATACAGGATTCCAAATTAAATTTGAACTTCAGACATATGCAATATTTGGGCCATGGTAAAATAAAAAAGTCTGTTTATCTGAAATTCAAATTTAACAAGATGTCCTATATTTTACCTGGGAACCCTAAGTAGGAGTAAACTCCGCTACAGCCACTGTCTTCCCCACAAGCCCCACATCTGCCTCTTCCCCCCATGGAAGCCTTCCTCCCTTGCAGGCCACTACTCTTGAACCTGTCTGTTCATAGAGACCAGGATCCCAACGCTTCTGACTCTCCCACCATGAAACAGGAGTGTCATTATAGTTTGTTCCCACTGCCACATCTGTACCATTTCTCCCAACATCATTGCTTCAAAGTTTTCTGTAAAAAGAATAACATTCTTTACCTGTTCTCAGTGCCATTGTCTGTCGGCTCCCACAACACTAACCCTCCGCAATGGTGTCACCTCACGCGCTGCAGTCTTCCTGCAGCTGTCTTCTCAAATGGCAGCAGATGCCAGAGTGACAGCGTCCAGGATAGGTGACTATGCACACGTCTGTGACCATCACAGCTCAAAAAACTCATTCTTTGACCTCCCTTTAGCCACCTATTGACATGATTGCACCTTGACCTTTAACTGGGCTTCATTTTCATGATGCCAAATATCTTTTAAAAGGAAATTGAGAAAACATTAAGGGGAAAGAGCAATGAAGAAAGCTACAAAGAGGAAAGTGTATAAACTTTTCTATATAAAAGTTAAAAATGTACCCATATCAGTGAACATTATTTACAGAAATAAAGGGAAACAAGTGGGAAACATTTGTAAGAAGTACATCAGAGATGATATCCTTATGATATATATATATATATAGATATAGATATATATATATATACACACACACACACGTACCTCATTCAAATTGATAAGAAACCAAATTGGAAAATAGAGGAAATATTGAATATATAATTCACTGAAAAACATAAATAGCCAATAAACATGTGTTAAAACATTATTTAACTTTATTAGAAATAAAAATACAAATTAAAAACACAAGACTTTTTTACATACTACCTTTTAGGGAGATCCAGTAAAGTACCTTTTTTGTATCTTCTGCTAATTTAACATTTTTTATCAAATAAGAATAACTATTTTAAGATGGCAATCAATATGATGCCATCAAACATTGCTGATAAACATGTAGACTGACACAGCACAACTTTTCTGGAAATCGATTTGTGCACATTAGCTTTTAAAAAAAAAACTTATGCTCTTTAACCCAGTGACACTCTTTCTGCATATCGACCCTAAGACATAATAACAAAGTTGAAGGAAGATTAATTTAAAAACAAATTCATCACCATGCACTTAAGTTTTACACAGCCAGTAAAATAGTGAGTCTGCAGCCACTGGAGCCCCAACATCCTTATTCCCCCAAACACTATCTCATAGAAGTATAGCGATTATCACATAGCAACCTGTGATTTTTTAACATTAAAAAAATTGGGGACACAGGGGTGATCCCAATTTTGAAATATATAAATAAATGGTAAATAAGACCACAACAAAACAGATTAATGTTAATAGTTTTGGTAGCTGGGTAATAAGATTGCCGGGGATATTTTTAAAATTTATTTTTAGTTAAGTATAGTTGGTATATAGTTCTATATTGGTTATATTAGTTTCAGGTGTACAATACAGTGATTGAATATTGACAATATATTTTTTATTTTCTTATTTATACTTTTTTACATGTTCCAAATTTTCTGTGAACATAGAAAAATGGAGATATGAACAAACTTGTTTTAAAGCAATACGTATCCTCAAAATTCATTCTCTGAACAAAGCCCCTTCATTGGCCGCCTCACCCATGTCACCACCCCCGCCTGTCATCTTGACTCCCCAGCTCATCGCTGACAGTTTTCACTTGCTCGTCTCCTAACCCTTGAGGACATCTCACTCCACTGATGGTTTCGTTCCCACTTGCTGGCTCCCATCCCTGGAAAAACCTTGCTGTCTTGCCCATTGCCTGCAAAAATGACGAAGCCATTATTAGTGAGCCCTAGAAAATTACTGCTCTTAAACTGAAGCCAGTCAACTTCTAGTCACTGTGCAATCTTGTTACTTATTGTTCCAGATGTTTTGTCTACATTGGCTGATTCATAGCTTTTTTCACTCTCAAAATCCCCTCCTTCTCCCACTGCCTGTATCTCAGCAAACAACCTTCACTCTCTTAGATTGTTCAACACCGTTCCCATCACTCTCCTCTCCCTCTCTTCCTCTCTCTTCCTCTGCCTCTTTCTTCCTCTTTTTTCTCACATCTTTCTTTCTTTTCTTCCCCCAACTTCATAGGATACCTTCTCTTTCAATGTTACTGATCAAATATCTCTTAAGATTTAAATTTTTCAATTAGCATTTCCAATTTAGGCAACTTCAACCTTAGTCCTCTCAATTGGTAAATATACTCAAGGTCTCTTTATTTTCATCACCAAAATTTACCAAAGAAAATAATATCATTTATTTACTTAATCTTTATCTCATTTTGCTATTGAAGCCGCTTCCTCTGGAGATCCCCAAAGAACTGACAGTAGCAGTAGGTATATCTGAGAGACAGTGGATACTCTTGAGTGATTCTGTCCATTAACTCCTCTCTTAGTTTCCTACATGATAAAATAGGTGAGATACTAAAGACAAGTAATTTAGTTTTGGACAAAATTTCAAAGGATAAACACCAAAAAACCTAACAAACAATTGAAAATTGGGCAGAAGACCTAAGTAGACCTTTCTCCAAAGAGAACATATAGATGGCCAACAGACAAATGAAAATATACCCAACATCACTAATCACCAGGCAAATACAAATTAAAACAAGAAGTACCATCCCACACCTGTCAGAATGGCTGTCATTGATAAATCAACAGATAACAAGTGCTGGAGGGGATGTGGAAAAAAAGGAAATCCTTGTACACTGTCGGTAGGAATGCAGATGAATAAAGCCACTATGGAAAACAGTATGAAGATGCCTCAAAAAATTAAAAGTAGAACTGCCATACAATCCAGCAACTCCACTTTTGTATACTTATCCAAAGAAAACAAAAACACTAATTCAAAAAGATATATGTACCATATGTGTTGCGGCATTATAACTGAAATATGGAAGCAACCTAGATATCCATCAATACATAAATAGATATAAAAGATGTAGTGCATATATACAATGGAAAATTATTCAGCCATAAAAAAGAATGAAATCTTGCCATTTGCAACAGCATGGATGGACCTAGAGGGTATTATGTTTAATGAAATAAGTCAGCAGAGAAAGACAGATACCGTATGATTTCACTTATATGTGGAATCTAAAAAAAATAGAAATGGATCTATAGTTATAGAGAATAAGGTGACAGTTGCCAAAAAGGAGGGGGATAAAGGGACAAGAATAAAATTTTTTAAAGCAAATCATGCCTTCAATACACACACAGCCTCCTATCTAACCTGCACCAATGCAGAAGAGGGCTGTTTTAATAATTTAAAATATCCAAAACATTTTTAAAAGCTCAAAGGGAAATATTTCTAGAATTTCTTTGTTACTAGTTCATATCTATCCAAAGAATACTTTTCTGTGAAGCCTTTTATCAATCTGGAGTTGTAGAGTTGCAGCACAAACTGTGAGCACTCAGACATCCACATGTCTGGGTCCCTTCTCAAATGCTCTTAGAGAGGTCCCTGTGACCGCTGAACCAAAAGGTGGCCCTCATCTCTCTCTAGCCCCTAACTCTGCCCTGCTCTTCATTATAGCATTAATCACCACCAGAGATTGTTATAGATTCCCCCTCCTCCCAAATGTAAGCACTGATATCAATGGCCCCAGCTCATTATACTCAACAAGCATGTAAATACCTGAACAAAGAGTAAATGAGCTATAATAAAGCATATGATATGTGCTTGCATGTGCTATTTAAAATACTCATATTGTCTTTTAAGGCCATGTGCTGAGGAAGGGTGGGAAATGGGCAGGCAGAAGATCAGCCTTTAAAAACTTGCAAGGTGCGCTCTCAGTCCATGGGCCTGCAGGCGGAGAGGGATACTTTGTGTATCGATGGTTTGAATCAGGGCCTGATTTTTCACCCAGGGTGGCATAAGTGTTTCTCATCACATGGCATTGTTGCAGTTAGTCAGAGAGCTATAAAGCAATGAAAAGGCAGAATGCATATGTGTATGTCTGCAAGTGTCTCTATAACCAGACGCCTCTACATAACTCCTTTCTAGAATATAGCATGTCGACAACATCTGTGCCCGAGATGGAGATTGGCCAGAATGCCATGCAAGTAAACATGGCAGTTCACCTCGACACTGGCAACTGGCTACTGCCCCACGGATAGGCTGCACAGAAGATCCATGTATATAAAACAGTATATTAAAGTAAACTTACAAAAGCAAAGAGCAATCATTGCAACCATAATTTTTTCTTCCTCTTTGGGATTCTAATTTTAAAAGCATTAAAGGAGACAGCTGCTCATGCTGTGATATGCGCTAAACAGCCTGAAGGATGGAAAAAATATATTTGTAGCTCATAATAACTATTGACCTTTCTGATATACAATGTTCTCTGTGTTAGCTATTCAGTTCTATCAACAGTGAAGATTGAACATGACTTTTTAATAGAAAACATGGGGTTTCAAGCTGCCTTCACAAAGGTGTTTATGTATTGTTATTTTGTTTTGTACTACAAAGACCATGCCCGATGCCCTTTGTCTGACATCATGTTTGCCATTAAAAAAAAAGGAAAGAAAAGAAAGGAAGGAAATAAAAGGAGGAAAGAGAAAAGGAAAAAAAAGCCTCAATGTTGTTGAGCATGTTTTGTATGAGGAATTGGTTCATAACCACTTTATAGTCATGATAAAAGCATTGCCACACTCTATCCCATATGCAATATTCGTAATGGAATCCAAGCAGCGTCCCAGGAAGACGTGCTATATTTTTTCTCCCAGAATAGATCCCTCAAGTGGCAATATTTAAAGAGAGTCTCCGAGAAGATTTAAAACACTCACTTGCAGTATTCATATGGCATGTTCTTTGGAGCGCGCAGCCTGCTGCAGACGGGGTCACATTAGAAGTCATGTACTCTCAGAGGCTATCTTTACAACCCCCAGTTTTTCCCCTTGAACTTTCCTGTTGCTTAGGAGTTGTGTATAGAAACACCAACTGGTAACAGCTTGACTCTGACACTGTGTATATTTCCCCAGAGTGGTACCATCCAAACACCAACTGCGGAGCAGCAGGCGGCAGCTGAACACTCTCCTCTCCCTCAGGGAACAGCCGCACTGAGTAGCGACCCCTGCGAGGCGTAGGGAACCTGAAAGGCAACCTTGTGCATTAAGACTCTCATACAGCGCAGGTGGATATTGCCAGGGAGTTTGTGCTGACAGGTGGCAGGGGTTGGCAGATTGTGTTTTCTGTTTTTTTTTTCCTAGTGGATTATTTTTAATGTTACTTTGAAAGAAGTTTATTGCATCACTATGGAACCACAATTATTTTCACACCTATGTGCTAGAGTTTTAGTTAATGATTCACAAGTTTCTAAACAAAGCTGAAGACTCACCACTGAGTGGGAACAGGAAATCAGCCATAATGAGACTAAGTAAATTTGGCTTTTCCACATGCTCCAGGAAAGGCACAAAAGTGGATAGAGGCTGGTGGCTGAGCCAGAGGTAATGGCTGGAGCTTCATTTGCATGATGCCCAAAGGGTGGGACCACAACTTCCACAGAAAATGGGGACACTGCCTCACCACCAATGGCAAAGCAGCTGGGCTAGTCTGCTAAGACTATTACCCCCTTCACAGTTGCCCTGCCACAGGGTAAAGGACAGACTGCAGGACACAACCCAGCTCACAGAAGACAGAAGAAAATATCCTCTGATTCTGGGGCAATCAGTACTCTTTTAACTACCAGACCCACTGGTCCATGACTCTGAAAATAACACTTCACAGAAAATGCTTCCTTACAGGTGACTGCAAGAAGACATAATGATTCCCTCTCAAAAACTTATTGGACAAGATGTTTGGTGTAAAAGAATAGTGGGGGTAAATAATTCTCCTTAAAAGAAAGCATCTGAATGTTACCTTATTCAACATGCAGACGGAGCACCTGCTTATATAAAACACAATCCTAGGCACTGGGGGGATCAGGAGGCTGGCGCAGGGCAGGGAAGAGACACAGAAGACAAGCAAGACATCAGGCCTGCCTTGTGAGATCTCATAGTCATGTAGATGACACTGCTGATAACACCTTTTGCAAATTGCACTTTTTAAAAAATCAATTGAGCATTTACCTTTGAAAACACAAGCCCTACTTACAAAAGTCAGCATTGCAGGTAGCTTTCCTTGCCTATCGGAATTCTCTGGGTACTGACACATCAGGCAACACATTCCTTCTCTCTGTCACATGAGTTTTACACACATACCTGGTGGTCACATACCAAAACAAGGTTATGATTTTTCTAAAGAGTTTCTAAATGGATGCTACATTAATTATCTCTCATTGCATAACAAATTATCCCAACTATTGATAGCTTTAAAAAATAAATAAAGCTATCTCACATAGTTTCTTCAGGTCAGGAATCCAGTAGCAGCCTATGTGAGTAGTTCCAGCTCACAATCTCATGAGGTTTCGGTGGAGATGTCTGTTGGAACACAGTCATCTGAAGGCTGGACTGGGGCAGGAGGGTCTAAGCTCGTTCATGTGACTGTTGGACGGAAGCTGCAGTTCCTCACCACACTGGCCTCTCCATAGGGCTGTTCGAGTGTCCTCACATTGCAGCTGGCTTCCATCAAAGTGATTGACCCAGGAGAGAGCAACAAGGAAGCCACTCTGCCTCTTATGATGAGCCATACACTGCCAGTTCCACCATGTACTGCTAGACATAAGTCATCAAGTCTAGCTTGCATGTGAGGGTGAGGAAGGAGGCTCCACCTTTTAGAAGGAGGAGAACTGAAGAATGTGTGGCACTTTTAAATTAGTACAAAGGTCATCCTAGATAAATATAAAATCCACTAGGACAATCTGTATAAGAAAAGATTTATTTTTACCATTCTTGGCCTGCTATTGGAAACTAAGTTGAGATCTCATTACATTAAAGTCAACATTTAGCCCTGGTTGGTATGGCTCAATGGATTGAGTACCAGCCTGCAAACCAAAGGGTCACTGGTTTGATTCCCAGTCAGGGAACATGCCTGGGTTGTGGACCAGGTCCCCAGCAGGGGGTGCACAAGAGGCAACCACACATTAATGTTTCTCTCCTTCCTTTTCTCCCTCCTTTCCCCTCTCTAAAAATAAGTAAATAAAATCTTTTTTAAAAATTTTAGCCCTGGCTGGCATAGCTCAGTGGATTGAGCGCGGGCTGCGAACCAAAGTGTCACAGGTTTGATTCCCAGCCAGGGTACATGCCTGGGTTGCAGGCCATGGCCCCCAACAACCACACATTGATGTTTCTCTCTCTCTCTATCTCCCTCCCTTCCCTCTCTAAAAATAAATAAATAAAATCTTTAAAAAAAATTTAAAAAGTCAACATTCAGTGAATATTAGTTAATATGTTAAATGACACTTAATGTACTAAATATTATATGTATGATATGTATAATCTTTGCTGTGGGTACAATGCACCATCCTAGGTAATCATAGTTAGACTTGTCTCAGCTCTGCTACCCTGGGATACCTAGAATAAGAGAAAAAATTAGGATATAAATAACTCGAAGAACAGTACATTGGCAACATCATGACCTTTAGAGTCAGACAAACATAGGTCATGCCTGTGTGCTCTGTCACTGAATATCTGGCCAATTTGGTCATCATACTGACTCATTTTATATAATAATAATAATAATAAACATTTGACATTTGTTTCAGTCAGAGTGGGCTAAGTTATGTTGCAGTAAAACACAATTCCCAAATTACAGCAAAAATTTATTTCTGGGAGGGTTGGCTAAGCAGTCTTCATTCTAAGATCCAGGCTGATAGTCACCATAGTAGAGGGAAAGAATAAGCAGCATCCCATAACTGCTTATCTCAAAAGTTCCACTGAAGATAACACATGACTTGCTCACATTTCATTGGCCACAGAAGTTCACATGACTGTTCCTACCTTCCAAGTGGCCAAGGAAGTGCAGGAAAACTTTTCTAAGAGAATAACTCATCTAATGAACAAACTGAGCTAACAAGCAAAACAGAGACTCATAGATAGAAAGCAGATGACAGCTAGTGGCAGGGAAGTTAGGGGTGGAGGGACTGAACAAAAAGGGAAAAGGACTCATGAGCATGGACAACAGTGTGGTGATTGCTGGGGGGAGGAGTATAAGGACACTAAATGGTAATGAAAAAATACAAAAAACAAGAAAAATAATAAAGTGATGAGTCATATACAAAAAGAAAAAAGAAAACAGCTTGTCACATACTTGACACATACTCATTCTAAAGTCCTAGAATGAAACAGCTTGTCTTTATCATGATAGCTTCAAAATGAACCAACATCTCCTCCCTTGTCTTGAGAAAGTCATTTGGTTATTTGCACTTGAGTTTGTCCTGTGTGCACAGAACATTTGAAAAAGGAGACTCATTTAGACAATGAAAGGGGAAAGGAGTATATTTACATAACTTAGTATCTTAATGACTTACCCCCAACTCTACTTCTCCTTTAAAAGGAAAAATACAGCAACGTCCAGACAAGATGGAGGCATAGGTAGATACACTTTGCCCTCTTGCACAACCAAAAGAAGGACAACAGCAAATTTAAAAAAAAAAAACAAACAGAACTGACAGAAAACAGAACTGTATGAAAGTCCAAGAATCAAGGAGTTAAAGAAGAAACATTCATTCAGATTGGTAGGAGGGGCAGAGATGGGCAGCCAGGACAGAGAGGATACACTGCAAGGCAGCAGCTGGCGATCACACATTTGCATACAGATAAACCTGGAGGAACAACTGGAGAGTGAGACAGACTGTGCAACCCAGAGTTCTAGCATGGAAAAAGGAAACCTCAAAACCTCTGGCTATAAAAACCTGTGGGGGTTATGGCAGCCGGAGAAACTCCCAGCCTCACAGAAGAGTTTATTGGAGAGACCCACAGGGTTCTAGAATGTAAACAAAACTTCCTGCCCACTGGGAATCAGCACCAGAAGGGCCCAATTTGCTTGTGGGTAACAGGGAAAGTGACTGAAAGCCAGTCAAGAGCAGAGCACATGGCACTGTTACCTTTCTGACCACCCCCCCCCACCATACAGCACTATAATGCAGCAATGTGGATTGCCCTGCCCTGGTACATACCTAAGGCTCTGTCCCTTAAAACATAACAAGCATTCTGAGATGAAGAAATATGGGCCAAATGAAGGAATGTATCAAAACTCCAGAGAGGCAACTAAGCAGTGAAGAGATAGCCAACCTATCAGAGGCAGAGTTCAAAACACTGGTAATCAGGATGCTCACAGAAATGGTTGAGTGCAGTCACAAAATAGAGGAAAAAGTGAAGACTATGAAAAGTGAAATAAAGGAAAATGTACAGGGAACCAACAGTGAAGGGAAGGAAACTGGGACTCAAATCAACAGTTTGGACCAGAAGGAAGAAATGAACATTCAACCAGAACAGAATGAAGAAACAAGAATTTTAAAAAATGAGGAGAGGCTTAAGAACCTCTGGGATGACTTTAAACGTTCCAACATCTGAATCATTGAGGTGTCAGAAGAAAAAGAGGAAGATCAAGAAATTGAAAACTTATTTGAAAACATAATGGAAAACTTCTCCAATCTGGCAAAAGAAATAGACTTCCAGGAAGTCCAAGAAGCTCAGAGAATCCCAAAGAAGTTGGGCTCAAAGAAGCACACACAAAGGCACATCATAATTACATTAGCCAAGATTAAAGATAAGGACAGAATCTTCAAAGCAGCAAGATAAAAGGAGAGAGTTACCTGCAAAGGAGTTCCCCTAAGACTATCAGCTAATTTCTCAAAAGAAAACTTACAGGCAAGAAGGGGCTGGAAAGTATTTCAAGTCATGAAAGGCAAGGACCTATATCCCAGATTGCTCTATCCAGCAAAGCTATCATTTAGAATGGAAGGGCAGATAAAGTGCTTCCCAGATAAGGTCAAGTTAAAGGAGTTCATTATCACCAAGCCCTTATTGTATGAAATGTTAAAGGGACTTATCCAAGAAAAAAAAAGATAAAAATATGAACAGTAAAATGACAATGAACTCACAGTTATCAACTAAACCTAAAAAAAAAAAAAGAGAGAAAAAACTAGACAAACAACTAGAGCAGGAAGAGAACCACAGAAATGGAGATCACATGGAGAGTTATTAGTGGGGAAGGGGAGGTGGGAGAATGGGAGAAAAAGTACAGGGAATAGGAAGCGTAAATGGTCGGTACAAAATAGACAGGGGAGATTAAGAGTAGTGCAGGAAATGGAGAACTCAAAGAACTTATATGTAAAACCCATGGACATGAACTAAGGGGAGAAATGCTGGAGGGAGGGGGGTATAGGGCAGAGGGTAATAAAAGGGAGAAAAAAATGAGACAACTGTAATAGCATAAGCAATAAAATATACTTTAAACAAATAAATAAAAGGAAAAATACTTTGTTCACAATTGAAGAGTAACAACATTTTCTCAAAACTTGATTTTTCTTGCCCTGGCTAGGTGGCTCAGTGGTTGGAGCATCATCCCATACAATCTCCTTTCAGGGCACATGCCTAGGTTGCACGTTCGATCCCTGGCAAGAGTGTGTGTGGGAGGCAACAGATCGATGTTTCTCTCCCACACCAATGTCTCTCTCTCTCTCTCTTCCCCTCTATTTCTAAAATTAATAAACATATTTGGGTGAGGGTTTTTTTCTTAATGTTTCTTTTTCCTCTCTCATACATCAGTATTTGGTGGCAGCTGGAGGGTTCTGAGTCTAAAATTCTGCTGAAAACACTTTGAGTGCACTAAAAAGAAAAGCCCTCTTTATGCCATGGTCTCATATACTTGTGGAGACTGCAGAGGATACTACAAGTGTTCAGGGTAGACCTGGCCTAGGATTGGCCAGGGAGACCTAGACTGTGCCCAGCCACCCCCTTCTTCCCCACTTTTCACCCACCCAATCTCCTGCCCCTACATAACAACAAAGAAGCAGCAACTCCAAAACCAGTTAGGGAATCATAAACAGATGTGGAATAACACCAATATTCTCTCATATTATGGTGGGTGGCATTTGCTAACATAAAAATTATTACAACTTTTGCTATAAATTGTTCTGCAAATTTTACAAAATATGCAAAAACTGACATTTCACTAGCTGAGATAATTTAGATTTATTAAAAATTGAGGCCCTTGACATTCAGCCAAAGAGAGTCTATTTCTTTATCTAGCTTTGTGTTGTATGGGTCTTATTTTTGTTTTTGTTTTTCAGCTCCTTGTTTATAATCCATAGGTCAAAACTGGCCACATCTGAGCTTTGGCCACTTAATCCGGTTTTACCCATAAATTTCTCCTGTGTCTCAGACAGCAGATATAACCTCTCTGAATCCAAAATTTCCTGTCAGAGCATGCAGAAATCATGGCCTGCTTCAAAAAAGTTGGCAGAAAAGCCTTTGAAATCTAGAAAGCACCCTAAAATGCCTCTTTGACATAGACTGGTTCCTACTGTCTTCATACAGCACCAGCCCCATAGATACTTTTCTCATTACTCCGTCCTCTCTTCACACGCCCCCTCACACACACACACACACACACACACACACACACAGAGGCATGCGCCCACACAGCCCTTCCCTACTCATTGCCACAGTCCAGAAGCACATCATCAGGGCCATGCTCCTTGGCTCTCTCTCGACGGAACCTTTCTGAAAATCCTGCTTCTCACTGAAGACACTTAGAAAGCTTCTCCTCTAAATCAGCTGCTCTCCTCTGTCACGTGCAGATAATATACACCTTTGTACACGAGAGTCACCATTGTCAGAGCATGATAACCTGAGTGTACCTGCTAGCCCTTGAGAAAACTGGGTGTGGAGTGTGTGTGCCTGCAAGAGTTTGCTCCGTGTTTCCCTATAGGGACAGTGTGACACATTACTTCTGCCCCTTCCTTAGAACTAGAAAGTCATATGGAATTAAAACAGAAATCTTCAACGAAATCAAACTTTCTTCTAAGTTTCCCCCACTTCTTCTCCTCAACCCCTCTAAACCCCACACTCTTGAAATAAAGTTTGAGGACCAGTTGAGTTTTTAAATTTCAGCTTCAGTGGGGCAAAACTTGACCTTAGCATTCATCTCCCACCAGTCACCGAGGGTTTAATTAACACTGCCCTGTACATTTAGACAATTATTGTTGTAGCACTTGGGGGGCCAGCGCTGTATTCACTGCCTCAGTCAGGGACTCTCCACCTCCACGGCTCATGCAAAGCTGGCATCTCACATTCCGTCGTTCAGCGGGAAGCACCCGTGCTGCAGCCTCTGCTGTGCTTGCTCAGTGTTTTACTGTGCGGTTCCACACACTGAACACAATGGTAATGTCT
The DNA here is from genome assembly GCF_004126475.2 of Phyllostomus discolor. NCBI lineage: Eukaryota > Metazoa > Chordata > Mammalia > Chiroptera > Phyllostomidae > Phyllostomus > Phyllostomus discolor. The sequence goes on along the minus strand of NC_040903.2, from coordinate 134,302,701 downwards.
AATGATGCCTAAATGACTCATTCTTCTACAGGTAGGTGGTTCCTTCCTTACTGGGGCAGGGTGTCCAGGACCCTACCCCTAAAACATATTTCACTTCTCGGGGAAGTTTCATTTGTCCTCAGCTATTGCAAACATGATCTTGCTGAACAGAGCAGAATTTTTAAGGCTGAGTGTGTGGCCTGGATTCTGATGGCAGCACGTTAGTTCAAGTCTCTGAGGAACAGTGCCGATAAATGTGAGAGGGACAACCGTACATTGGCATACTTTTCCATTTCCACCAGGATGAAAAACTGCTATAAATTAAGTCTAACCTTAAATGTATAATCTGTCCTTGGGAAGGGGGAAAAAAAGGGTATAGCATCTTCAAGCTCTCAGCATTCCTTATGAGAAAAAATTGGTTCTAAGGGTCTCTGATCTTGTGTTTTAGTAAAATAGAACTGCACGGCTGACTGACAGTTTTGATCTAAAGCATTTACGTTTAAGTTTTGATCTCTCTGCTTTTGATTAAAACTAATGAGCTCATTTAATTCAAAATGGGAATCTCTGATAAGAGAAATAAGGTTGATGTGATTGGATTAGAGGGGCAAATTAAACTCTTAGAGCAGAAGTTTGTGCTTATATAGTGTATTAAAAAGCTGTTGGCGTATTATGGCGTGTTAGATGATGAGAAAAATTTCATAGTAATTCATATTTAATCAGAAGAAATGAAAGTACTAAATATAACATGGCTCTGCTTTTCCCTCGAGTGATAAAAAGCTGTACATTTAAAATGACATCAGATCCATTCTCTCTAAAACAAAAAAAAAAAGAAAGAAAATCTTAAGAGAGACACATAAGAAAAGGACACTTGTCAGTGGTTCCATCAACCCAGAATAGAAATGCTATAAATATAGGAAAATGTAGTCGCATTACGACAGGAATGATACGAGAAAGGCCCCAGACCACAAATAGCAAGTTCCTCTTATTATATAGTAGCTCTCATTCTTCTTTCATGTGAACATCAAGTTGAATATAAAAAAAAAAACAGATTTCCATAGAAATATTTGGACTACATTTCATAATTTATAATCTAAACATTTGCTTGCCTCTTTTCTGTTTTCATAACTATTTTCATATACTATGTATTTCTTTCTTAAACCTTCACCCCACCCCAGAGAATATCACTGGTCTTTTGAGAATATCAGAATAAGGGCTGCTCAAAAGAAATCCTGTTTGTTGTTGAAACTATTTTTTTGTTGTTTTAGAATAAAAAGGACTTTACTAGTATTATTTAGTAGAATAAAATTAGAGTACTTATTAGGATTATAAAGTCCAAATTTTTTTTTTGCAGGAAAAAATCTATATAATATTTTAGAAGCTTGATTTTTTAAAAAATAGATTTATCTTACCTTCTAGATTTTTGCATAAAGGCACCTTTAGATCTACAAGACTGAAAACTACCATTTTTAAGTTTGTAAGTAAAAGTGTATTCTACTTAGTCTAAAAATATATAAAGGGAGAGGGTATCTTGCTTAAGAGAGAAGACCATTACTTTCCCATATCAGAACAAAGAAGTGAAAACAGAGACTGCTGTCCTGTGTGGACAAGGGCAGGGGACAAGCTGCCTTAGTGACAGGAAGGGCACGTTGGTATTGTCAGGAGCTTCTGTTTGTTTCTGTCTGTGTGTCCCAGTCTTGGCCCTCTATCTGTGTCAGTTGAGAAGACTTCATGCTTCTTATTCCCCACACTGAAGAAAATCAACCCAAGAAGGCAAGAGTAATGACCCTGATGGTTTTGTGGCTCTCAGAAACCCCAGTGGGCAAATGATACAAGACAGGTTCTCAGGGAGAACAAAGAGCAAGCCCCCTTACCCTTGCTCAGAAGTGTCTCTGCCCAAGTCTAAGTTGATCCCATAAATCTGGAGGTTTTTCTTTTTCACAGTTCTCTCCACGTGTGCTGGCCAGGCTTCAAGATGTGCTATCATTACTTACTTACTCTCAGACACCATTTAGGGAGCTGCTGGAATTTAAAATGCCTGAAAAGCTCTTGCTACAAACTGGAATGTAGTTACTTTGGATATTTTAATTTTTCCTTTTTATTTTCTGCAAAGTAAACATTTCCTAAATGAGGTAAATTGATTACTTGGCTCTTAGCACCCATCAGTCACTTATTTTTAGTTAACTCAAGGATCGCACCTGAGCAGTAGCTGGGAGGGGCTGTGCAGAGATCTAAATCATGTGTGTATGTCTTTGTATTCTTCAGTGGAGTCAACCAGCCCGAGTCTGCTAACCACTGACAACACCCTTGAGCGTTCCTTTTTCATCCGAATGAAATCCACACTGACCAAACGTGGTGTGCACATCAAATCATCAGGATATAAGGTAAGCTGGACTCTGGGATGGGAAATAGTTCTGTCTCAGGCCAATCCTGGATCATTTACACTGAGTTTCCCAGACACTTTGGATCCATATAGTCAACACATGTGAGCTTGAGCGGCCGAGAGTGTTCTCAGCTCCCTGCCCGTCTCAGGGTAGGGGCTTCATTGCACCTTTGTCCCATTTCAGACACTGCTGTACACCAAATGCCTCAGTGTAGTGTCTTTTCTTAAAACACCTGTTACTAATGCGCCAAGGGCTTCAGCACATGCTAGAAATTCACTTTGTTTGAGGTGAACCCAATCTATATCACTCCTTAAAATGAGTGTTCTAGGGTTGCTACTTATAAGAATTCCACTTCTGGCCCTGTCTGGCATAGCTCAGTGGATTGAGTGTGGGCTGTGAACCAAAGTGTCACAGGTTCGATTCCCAGCCAGGGTACATGCCTGGGTTGCAGGCCATAACCCCCAGCAACCATACATTGATGTTTCTCTCTCTCTCTCTCTCTCTCTCTCTCTCTCTCTCTCTCTCTTTATCTCCCTCCCTTCCCTCTCTAAAAAAATAATAAATAAAATCTTTAAAAAAAAGAATTCTACTTCTGCCACTTAACCCTTCAAAGTCCCTCTTTCTCTTTAGAGAAAGACTAACCATGTGAACAGTATATTGGTCACTTAAATTCATACATGTAAACAAGAAAATCAGGTTGGATGTCAGAAATCTTCATTTTGAGATTGCAGTTATTGAACAGTCATACCTTAGCAGACATAGAATGCTCAATATATAGAGTGTATGTTCCCCAACAACAAAGATCAAGTCTGGTGTCATTCTCTACATTATTATATGATTTTAAGGATAAAGATATAAAAGGCTTCTAATCTCAGGAAATTCCAACATTTTTGGTTACTATAGCAACATAAATTAAGACCTATGAAATTTATGAAATGCCTTTGGCAACGTGAATCATATCAATTTTCCGACATACTTATCAATGTGTCAAACAATATTTATTATAGGTGGGAGGACAAACAGAAGTAGAACATACCGTAGGTGTGGCCAGATGACCTTCCCCAGGGTTAGAATTGAGGGCTCTGACAGCTGAGCTCTGTAGCGTGACCACAGTCAGACATGGTAACTGTCATTATCACCAGGTCTTAAAAAATTTCATAAGTCATCAAGAGACTGACTAACAGCTGCGTAAAAGTTGGAGTCAGGCACTTTATTTGACATGAATTTTTCCGAGAAAAAGGAAAGGAAGTGGGGGATTGGGCCCTTCCATGCACCACCTTGAGCTCAGCTGTCCTAGTCTTAAGGGCACACGCAGAGCAGCCTGAACCTCGAACAGCGTCAGAAGCAAAGGAGAGGATGTGGGCACTCCGCCTGCGTAGCTCCAGCTGGCAGAGGCCTGTTACAAAGGGATCTGTTGGAGGAAAGAAAATAGACTGTACCCTCAGGGACATCTCGTATTTTCCTCCCTCACTGAACATAATACATTTATTAGTTGTTACCATGTGACATTAGTAGGTTTGGATTTCTATAGGTAAGCTGTGGGTTTAATGATTATTGTCACTCAAATGCAAGAAAGATGCATTCTTTGCATTCCAGCATTCAGGAGGCAAATGAAACAAGACAGGATTCTATAATGACTGGAGGGGCAGCCCTCGCCCTAATAGACATCAGTACAACCACTGCCTTCATTATGTTTATTATTCTCATTCTACTGACAATCCTCAGCTGCAGGGCTTGCTTTTGAGGATTACTTTTCCGTCTGTCAGCATTTGTTCCTGCCTTTAGTGGTTTTTCCTGGTTTGTAAGGGACATATCCCAGGAGTGAAGAAGGTAGGGCAGGTGAGGTATAGTTTGAAAAAGCAATATTATAATGTAATATCATTAGATAATTTAATATTCTGAAAAACAAAAAATGTATGACTTTCACATGACAAACTAGAGATATGAAAGCTCGGTAAAATTCTGGATCTGCCCAAGAGTGGGATGTCTGGGTAAAAAAAAAAATATGATGTAGGTAAATAGTTTGAGTTTCAATCTAGGCAAAACCTAGTGGCTTGGGTTCCATTTGTTTTGCCATAGGGACACCTCAGTGAAGCTGTTTTGCAACATGACCGGAAATTGGGCGAGCTCATTTTTTAAATATGAATACAACATAACTGTCATTCATTCATTCAACAAATATTTATTGAGCTCCTACTGTGGAGCCTATTCTAGATCCTGGAAACCCAGCAGTAAACAATAAAAAGTCCCTGCTTTCATGGCGCTACGTTCTCACCAGGGAGACAGACAATAACAAGTGACCAAAGAAAGGAGGTGGTTCCAGAGAGTGATGCTGGTTAAAATGACAACAGCTGACATTTACTCACACTACAGTGTGCTGGGCATGGCGCAGTGTACGTGTGTCAGCCCTCCCCACAATCCTAGAGTGGTTGCTTTCATTTTATAGATGAAATGAAGGCTACAGAGGTTAATGGCAAATCCAATGTCAGAAGCTAAAGAGACAGAGCTCGGGTTTGAACTCGGGGATTCTGGCTCACACCCTGTGCACTTAGCCACTAGGCTACCCCATTACATGGACAGTAAAGCAAGGTGATGTGAAGGGGTGGCTGATGGGGACCCCTTTAGGTAGAAGGGTCCCAGGAGGTTTCCCTGAGGAGGTGATGTGTCACCTGTGAGTGGTGAATGAGAAGGGACCACAATGAGAACAGATTGAAGAAAAGTGTTTCTGGAGCTCCTTGGGTTTAGGATTAAAGATACCTCGCAATAAGAAGGGGCCTTTGAAAAACAGAATGTTAAAAAGAACAACCTCGAATGTCCAGGATTGGAAAAGATTAGGAGCAATTCCCATTTCCATCAAACCATACATGTTCCAGCAACCACACTCCTCTGACACAACCCTGTCAGGACATCTTTCTCAGGATATCCCAAGTCTCCCTCCAATGCCTTATCCCCTCCCCAGAACTTCTAACACAAGAAGGGATTGATCCCCGGTTCCCCCAATAAGATGAATCATCCAGCAGACCCAGCTGTGCCTCCCTCCACCATGAGCCCCCCCTTGTTAATTAACCTTGCCTGAAAGTTCATGGGAGAGCTGTGGGGCCCCTGACATGACACAGCTGAGCGACATTCCTATTTATCTGCTCATTCTCAGTAAACAAATCTAACAGCCTATAAAACATTCAAATAAAACTGATAATCACCTCACCACCACACAATAAACACAAATAAAAAGAAACAATGATGATCATTTCTCCGTCCTCCAATATTCCCCCTAATTTACTACCATTGTGTGCTTCTTCCTTTCCCTTAGTGAAAGATCCCAGATGTCTTGCTCAGGGCAGGTCATTACATTTCGATTTTTTCTGTAACCTTGGCACCTGGACTCTTCTGACCTTTTCTATTGTTTTTTGTGCCCATTTATTAACTCTGTGACAGACACTATACCAAACACTTTATACTTATTTTATATTTCAGCTAATCCACTCATTATTTAAAGACTTTCTCTGTGGCAGGCATTGTTCACATTTTATATCCTATCATTACACACATTCTGCAGGCGGTAAAACTGAGGCTTGAGTGGGTTCAGCATGTTGTCCGTGTTCCAACATCTCTTCAGTAGCTACAGAGGCATCGGGATCGGTCCAGGCAGCTAGGCTCCAGGGTTTGCCCTCTTCACTCCTCTGCCTCGCTACTCACCGGGGCAAGTCCAGAGAAGGGCTCAGCATGAACTGCATCTCAACATAGGAGAAACTAAGCTTTGAAAAGAAAAACTGTTGCCTGGTGAAGAACTACCCTTTGTGGCTCAGCCTTTCCCACAGCACTAGTTTTAAGAGATTTGCAGAGATCCGCCATCCTTTCCAGGGACTATAAAACCCACTCAGGTACCCATGGCCAGGAATTCTAGTCAAATGAGTGCCCATCTGACTCTGCTCATCCAGTCAGAGAGCACAATCTAAATTGCTGTTGCTTCCATGCCCCAGTCCTCAGGAAAGCTGCCCTCTCCAATGAAGTTTCCTAACTGTGAGCTGACACTCACTTGTCTCTGTCTTCATTTGCTTTGAAATCCACAGCAACACTGTTATCTGGACCAGCCACTGCTTATGCCTCAGGGGCTTCCTCGATGTTTAGGTTCCTTGTTGGCCACATATCTTGGCATAACACAGCTCTCCTTTAAATTACATTGCATCAGTATTCTTCCTTCTTGTCTAGTCTAGGTGTCAAGAAACTTTGTAGGTATAGCACAGAAGGTAAAAGGAGATATGTAATCAAGGAAATTAGAGAAGTGAAGACTAATTGGGTTGCATCCTTAGCTCCTATCTTTGTAGGATAGTTTCCTTTGGCATGGGGCTGTCGATTTTCTAATCTGCTCTTGAATGCCACGAGCCCACTGTCACGCCTGGAGTAGGTACCCAATCACACGATGATGTCCTCGCTGTAATGCGTGAGAGAGCCTCCCGCACTGGGCAACACTGACAGAGAGGAAAGCTCCATCATGTTATATGATGTTGAGAATGTCTCTGAACTCTGCAGAGACAAAAATCTTCAAATATCAAGGGTTCCTGCTATAACACATATGAACACATTAGTAGGAGCTTGGGGAAACTCCAGGTCCCTAGGAATAAACAGCACCCCCCCCCCACCGGGGATGATTTGGATATGAATTTGCCTATGGCCACGTGTTGCACTACATGATTTCTGAAATCTCTCCAGCCTCCCTATAATAAGAGTCACAAAGCATAAGTAATAGAGAAAATAATGTGTAGGTTCACTAGTTTATTAGGACTGCTGATACACCTCAGCTTTAAGACTATATCGGAACATGAAGTAACCAATTACCCTTTCCTTTCACTTCTTCCTCCCATTTATGTATTTAATGTTAATGCACAGTGAAGTCTTGTTGCAAAAGACATCAACTTTGAGATTGCAAAAGTACAAAACTAAGATTTACATTTTGATCCCTTTGTGCAGATAGAGATAATCTAAACAGGTATTTCTCAGGAAATATTTTATTAAAATTATACCTAATATTTACAAATTATATGTCTTATTTTTGGTGGTACATGATCCTCCTTTTCTTGCTGTTCACTTAGGTGTGCAACAGAGTTGCACTGATAGGATTCGCAATGTCAGAATCATGGCCAAGTACATTTTAAAGTTGAAGGTTTTTCATAGGCAAAAGTATTCTTGACTAAATGTGCATACTGACAAGTTTCAAGATATCATACTAAAAGGGAATCATTACTTACTATTTCAATGACCTAGAATTTTAGCTCTTGGTTTAATTTTTTTTAAGATTTTATTTATTTTTAGGCAGAGGAGAAAGGAGGGAGACAGAGAAAGGGAAACATCAATGTGTGGTTGCCTCTCACACGCCCCCTACTGGGACCTGGCCCACAACCCAGGCATGTGCCCCAATCTGGGAATCAAACCTGCGACCCTTTGGTTCACAGGCCGGCGCTCAATCCACTGACCCATACCAGCCAGGGCTGGTTTAATTTTTTAATAAAACTCACAATACACAATCAAGTTCACAGTGCACAATGTCAAGCCCTCCTTCTTGATCCCCCCCCCACCACTGTAATGTGCTGCCAAAATTAGCTGAATTCACCAGCTTCTCTTTCCATTCCTCCAGTTTAATATCTCTTTCTGGATCTGTTGTGAGAAATTTGCAAGTTACCTCCCAGAAAATTTTACTTGCCATTCTATCCTGCAAGCTGCTCTCTGGAATATCTCTCCAAAGCCTCAGCAACCACTTACTCCTCGGCTCCTGTGTCATCAGTGGTTCGCAGTGCCAATGTATTCAAGGACCCGGCCCTAGCCTACCTTCCCACCACCACCTCTGTCATTCTTTCCTGGAGCCATAAATACTGATGCTCTAGGGAAATCCATCCAGCCCTCTTTCCTAAAGTGAGTTTGCATAGTCACACTGCTGTGCCTTTGACTGTGCTGTTTTCTGTTCCTGAAAGGCCTCTCTGCCACACTTCCACAGGGAAAAACTTAACCAGTGTGGCATCATGCGGGTGCCACTTTTTAGTTTTTATCTCCCCGGCTCCAAGCCTCAATTTTCTCACCTGTAAACTGAAGCTGTTAGCAGGACATAACCCAGAGAATTTTCCTAGGGATCAAATGAGATAACACAGGCTCACCTAAGCATCTTCTCTCCATTTGATGAAGCACTTTCATATAATTGTATAGGAATCTAACAATAGCCTTTTAGGTAACTAGACCTAGTTTCCCAATTTTGAAGACAGGTAAAACGGAGGCACAGAAATATGAATTGATTTGCCTAAGGTCATCAATGGTGAATGGCGAAACAGAGAACTATCCAGATCCTCTGATTTCAAATGCCTTCTTTCCAATACACGAAATTGGGTGCTGGGTCCTTCCTCATCCCGCTTTCTTCCCTCAGTGTGTAGCACATTGTGCTGCATGTATTGCCATCAGCAAATGTTGATTGGATTGAATTGCATGTTCTCTTTTTTTCTGAGGTAGCAATGAAGAAGGTTGTCATTAGTGAACTCTGTTATGTACCCTAGTGAACCAGCTAGTTGGCATCGGTGTCTTGGCTGGGATCACTGGTACAGCCACGAACACACATGACCATGCCATGACGTGCCCACACCCCCGGCTCTGGCCTGCCAGGGCAGCGTCCCTCTGTACCAGCACCTGCATATGATCAGAAGGAACCACATTCATAGCATTTCTGAGCCATTGAGGATTTCTTTCAGAAATGAAAACTAGAGTCATTTTAACATCACTTGTTCACCATGGCCTCTAATTGGTGTCTGGAGATTACCAGTTTCTTTCTAGTAAGTCATCTTTCAAGAACTTTTTTCTGAATATTAACATTTTAAGGTTCTAACTTTCTGACACTTAGAACTGTATTTGCTGATATCCTGCCTTCTGGCACAGTGCCACTTCTCAAAGACTGCTAAAAGTATGTGAAGTGTTATTATAAGAAGGCTGGTTCTTTCTTTGCCCAAGAGGACAACCATATGCAGTGAGTTTTAATTGTACCAGAGAAGCGTGGCTTGGAGGTGCTCCTAGCACCAATGTAGGGGCAGCATGGTGGTGGCCCTTCTCTGGCGGTTTCTAAGAGTATTCCCCAAACTTATCAGTTAGGGGTCCCTGCTCCTCCTGGATGAGTGTGGACAGACTAGACGCCATCTGATTGTTTCCTGCACTCAGAGATCCAGAGATGTTCCAGGTGTCCAGACATATCAGTTCTTCTCCTGAAGCCTTTCTTCGCCTCAGCTTTGTGTCATCTTGAAATGATGACTACAGTATTCTAAGCTGCACAAAATGTAACTGTCTTGTCAAATCAATAGATGAATTTTCAGAGAGACCAAAAATTCTGTCAGCCCATTCAGGCTTTCTAAGACCACGCATTTATTGCCTTTCAATCAACCCAGACACCCAGAATAAATTGAAGGAGAAAAAATTTCCAGGGTACTACTTACAGGTAGAGGTTATTGTGATGAAAAATGCAAAGAGAGGAGAGAGCCAATGAAATCAAATTTTTTAAATCCTATTATCACTTTTTAGTCCCTGTTCACCTCTGTACAATTGTCCATTACAACACAGTTTCCAGTGTCATTTTAAATACAACTGACATTGTTTCTGATCTCAGAGAATGTCCCTCCCATTACAAGGCATGACAGTAGCTCTGCCCTGGGATAGGTCATTTCTGCTGGGACTGATCAGCTGGCTATGTTACCGACTGGAGGCATAGTCACCTGCTGTTCTGTGAAGTGTCTGTGAATTCCGAGTGTCGGTGACTGCAGCCCAAGTGTGTTGCTAACTCACAGGTACTTAATTTTTTAGTATACAGATTTTAGAAAGAAGGTAGGAGAAGTGACAGCGTCCTGTCTTTTACTAGTGCTAGAACTTTTCAGACTGAGTTTATGAGTCATTCATCTAAGCATGATGGAAGTAATGGTCTCTTTAAAGATGGCATCACTGGTGCAAAACTTAACAATTCTTTCTGTGAATAATGTCTTAACTAATGCCCTTCAAAATTGTCATTAATGTCTGTGTAAAGATATTCTCAATATGATAGATTTTTAAAATAGAATCTCTCTATTATGAGACTTTGGCCTGTTAAAGTGTTTTAAAAGAAAAATAAACAAACTTAAGAACTAAAAATAAACACGAGTCCAGTTTCAGGCCCAGCATTCTCTGATGTTCTGAGGTGCCCTAACAACAGCTGCAAAGGTTCCCCCCAAATTCTCTCCTCATTCAGCAGTCTGAAGTAACAGTTATTTAACTCTTCACAGATTTCAAGGGCTCCCAGATACATTGCCCCGTTTGACTCAGTTACCTCAAAACTACTGCACTGAGAAGTAATTAAGCACAAAGGCGTGATGTCACACAGCCGAGGACTTGGACTTAATCCAGCCATTCCTGGCTCTGTGACTTTAAGCAAGCATCTGTTTCCTCCTGTAAAATGGGAGTGCCAACAGGACCTCCTTCATAAGGCTATTGTGAACTGAAGTGAGATAATGTAGATAATACTGCCCCACAATAAACATGCAATATATGTCCACATGTGAAGTTTCATGTTAATGGAACTTGCATTGTGAGGTTGATCAAGGTTAATGTGGACCACCCACCACCTTAACTTCTAAAGCTCTGCTTATGTACCTCTATCTATGGGAAGTACTAATTCATCAATAATATTTCAGATTATCTCCTGGAAGTTATAGGAGCTCTAGAATAATGAATGATTTATTTCAAATATAAAAAATGCATTTATTTCTGGGAAATTTCTCCCTGCTTAAGTGTCCTGAATATTGATTTGATTATAAGAGACAAAATATGACTGAAATACGTCATCTGCCCCTTTAACAAAAGGAACACATATGAAATGGTTTTCTTTGGAATTGATTTAGCATCATGGCAAGACTTATACTGCTTTTTAATGCAGGACATGAAGGAAGGACAGGGCCAATTTGATGTTGTTGATCTCTGGACTAAGCAGAGCCTTTAAGATCCTGTAGCTCACACGGCTCCACACTTTGGTAAAGCATATGTGTATGTGGGTAGATGTAGATATATAAAGATACAGATAGATATAGATATAGATGATATAGATATACAGATATAGATATATAGAATAGATATCTCCCTCTGGGGAAGGTAAGCTACCATCAAGGCATGAATCCAACTGCATCTCAGCGCCACCACACAGCACTCCAGAGGGGATTCCGTTGACTCGCTCCAAGTAAGGGGGAAAAGCCAGAACTCCGGGGCTCATATTGTCTCATGTAGGGACTTCCTGGGGGACAAGGAAGTAACCACATCTTTCCCACCTCTCTATGAATGCTTTCCACCATCAGACGAAAAGAATGGCCTTGTTGCAAAGCACTTTGAGTTACAAGAAGACTCTTTAGTAAACAAGGGAACCGTCTGTATGATCAGCTCTCAGTCCTCTGTAGTAATAGTCAAGGAGAGGCTTTGGAATGCTGCCTTGCCCATGTGCATGTTTAATCCGAACTACAAGTGGGCAATGGGTCTCTCTGTGTCGCCGTGTTGGAAACAGCACTTTTGGCTCACTGTTGGCAGTGGTCTCCAGAAACAATCCATATATGTTATCGTTAGGGTAGCAGTATTTATACTTCCCTTTCACCAGGGATTTTATACTTGCTTTTTCTTCTCCCTGGAGTATGTCCTGAGATAAACCCATGGCTGACATTCTTTCAGATTTCCACTCAAATGTCACCTCCCTTACCACCCCATCTGAAATAGCTCAGCACACCCTCCACATCCCCATTAGCTCTTTGCCCTGCTGCCCTTTGTCCTTCGTAGCCCTTGACATCTGAACACTATTTCGTAATTTATCTGTGTAAACTTTGTCTCCCCTACCGCAATGTAAGCTGAAGCTCCTAAAATAGTTTGAGACACCTAATAGAAATCTAACAAACATCTATTTAAGAAAATAAATAAATTTATAAATATTGGGCATCATTTGTGCAAAGGCCAAAACATATTCCCTCCTTGCATCAATATTCTAGTTTCTTTAAGGGGAATTTAGAGATGATTGTATGCAGCCACTAAATTATGTATTTTAAGTTTCCAGGCCCTATTTCTAGTAAGATAAATTGATGTTTCCTTCCTTTTCCTTTTAAAAAGGCTGCACTAATTGTTGACATATTCTATGATACATTTTTCATGCTATCATATTCAGTTTTTAAAAATCAACATGTATTTAACTTGTATCCCACTTGTACCCAGTTCTTGTAGCTAGAAGTCTGGAAGCACAACCGAGTTACTTGATTATTTCTTGGTTGTTATAAATATATTTACTAGTCCTCAACAGCCCCTTGTCCAATGTCCTTCAAACTCGTGGCTCCCTGGAGCAGTCATGAGAACGCAGCAGCTTAACAGGGGCTCACCCAGTGAGGGGAGTCAGACAGTTTCACGCCATTGCCAGCACTCCGCTGCTTACTTGCCATGTGACACTGGACAAGCAGCCTAATGACTCTGGGCTTCTGTTTCAGTGATACAGCAAAGTACAGTAAGTCTTTACTTAATATCGTCAACAGATTTGGCACTCAATTTTATCATCAGCTAATTGATACAAACAAGTTCCTACATCATCTCATCATCATCGGTGCTATAACAAAACAACATTATAATGAAACACAGTTGCACCAAACATTATTCGAGGAGCTGTGGTGTACAATAGACTGGATTTCAGCGTTCTTTAGTCACCTGATGGCTGAGATTACCTCCTCTTTAGCTCCACTCCCGACCTGAGGGTGAAAGGCCCTTTGGAACACTCAGCTGGAATGAAATAGAGAATCTGCTCCATCAGGAGGAGCCCCTGAGTGTTGGGGAGACGGAGGTCAGAGCCTACAGGGCAGTTCCAGTGAAGGCCACCCAGAATTGCCAAGAGCTGCCTTGCTCCAGTGCTGATTTGAGAACCTAAAATATTATAGGAATGTTTAATCACAAGCAAGAAGAGATCTGGGGGTTTTATAATTCTTAGGGAGGACTCAGTGAAATTTTGCACCTTGTCCTACATAGATTACATTCTGAGAAATCAGTCTAGATCCTGAATTAAGGGCCGAAGTAAAAGGCTGATTTGAGAGCACGACTCTGTTGCCTTACACAGTAACAGATTTCCTGTTCCTTTAGCACCACTCACTTTAACACCATATGTACTCATCCCTCTTTTTATGCCACAAACATAAAACATCATGTTCTGTTTATTTATTTACAGTTGGCTTCCTAGTGAACACCTTTCTAAGTGTTGTCTGCAGTGGTTGTAAGTTTCCATTCAAAGGGAATTGCAATTCACAATCTGCCTGGAATAGCCCTTCAGGCAGCTGAGTCCTGGGTAAATGTTCTTTAAATATTTTTCATTGACTGATTAATTTTACAGAGAGAGGGAGGGAAGAAGGAAAGATAGGGGGAAGAAAAAGAGATTTGTTGTTCCACTTATTTATGCATTCATTGGTTGCTTCTTGTATGTGCCCTGACCAGAATCAAACCTACAACCTTGACTCATCAGGACAACACTCTAACCAACAGATTTACCCAATATTGAACATAATTAACAGTTATTATAATTGTCAAACTCCTCAGTGAGAGGTACCATGGAATGTAAAACATTCTTACTCTTGAATTGTTATTCATTACAAACTACTATCTTCTCTATGGATATATATTTTCTCTCTTTCCACTGGAAAGATCTGGAGAGTAATGAGTAATACAGTTTGCTATGGACCCCTAGTAGCCAGATTCCAAGCACCTTGGCAGAGTGGAGTAATGTTAAGTTCTTTGCCTGTCATCGCTGAGGCACAACAGGGATGCAAAAGTGGCCTAGTACCCCCATGCTCTCAAGCACTCAGAGAGCCCTGTCGGTCAGTCACAGTGAATTAGAACCCAGAGGTCAATGGAATGACCGCAAGCCAGTCAGTCCGTGAAAAGAGAGTGAAGCTCAGAACCAGCAGATCATACTGTGACTGTCCCATGGAGGCCTGACAGCATGGTAAACCTAGAGAGGCCCCTTGTCCAATCTCTGTCCTCGGATGGCGGTTTTACCCTTGGAGAAAGCATCAGGGGAGGCGTCCCACAAGAGCCCATGACATATTTTGCCCCCCAAAGAATCATTTCCCTCCTGCATAAATCCTACATCCGTATCCTGCCATCCAGTCCTAAAAACTTTAAAAGGATGGTGTTCTGCCAGAGAAAATTCCTAGGTACCTGCTGATGATTTCCTTCCTGCTTAGAAGAATCTTTATGCAGCTGTGATACTGCAGACTGACTCTGTTCAAAGTACCAAAGAGTGCGGCTCAAGCGATAAGGGCATCGACGATGTTTGGGTTATAATGATGTCAGCTATTCCTCTTTTTTTCACAGCATCATTAGTAATCTGTCATTCTAATAATAACAATTCCCTTTTGACATCATGGAGGTAAGGAGAAATCATCACTGACATCAAAAATGAGGTGATATTTCAGCAGAATTATTTCACCAAAGATAAAATGGAAAGCTTTATTACTCCCCGTGCCTTTCAAGAAAGCTGAACAAGGCATATGCTGACCCTGGAGCTTATCTACTTCAGTTCCTTCTGGACTGATCTGAAATAACTAATTTTAATTGTTCCAACTAGATTTCAGATTATGCTTTTCCCCAAAGCTTTGCATCTACATAATGGAAACTTTTTTCAAAAACAAGCTTTGTCAGATCATAATAAACTGGGAAATCAAAAGAAAAAAAGTCAAGTGTAGCCCCCAATGATCTATAATTTTCATTCTTCAGCTTCACCTCTTGTTCCGAGTATTTAGGAATTGATTTCACTCAATCATACAGTCAATACTGATTGTGTACCTGTTGTGGATTACATACTCTGCTGGGTCCTGGGACGACGAAGATGGATAAAACACAGTGCCTGGTCCTGCGAGCAGAGTCTAGACCTAAGTGGGCACGCAGAGGAATGACTACGAGACAGTGGGGTGGACCCTGTACAGGAGGTGTGTTCCAGGAGCCACAGGATGAAGTATATCCTTCTGTCTGGGGCAAGAGGAAGGGCGCTCAAGTACAGCATCATTTTAGCCAGACATTAGAGAAGGTGACTCTATGCAGAGGGAACAGGATCAGCAAAGAGATGAAGGCATCATGTGCATGGAGCAGAAAGAGACCTGTTCCCTAGGAATCAGGGGTGAAGCCATCTAATCTGACTAATTAAGCAAATGAAGTAGAGCAGGAGTCTTCTTGTAGCACAGTGCCAGCCCAATGGGCGATAGCTTTCAGGATACAGGATGAAGATTAAGATTGTCACATTCTAACGAAACTTCCTGCATTCATTTTTTTTTAAAAGATTACTGTTTTCTAACAAGGAGACCAAGAAAGTCATTTTCAGCCTATAGGGTAAAGGAATAAATAAGTAGATTTAAGTAAGTCATTGGATAATTCCTTTTGAAATTTTCTCCATTTATTTTTCCTTCCACCATTCTGGCCTACCTGAGTGCAGGGACTTTTCCCCCTGAATCTTAGATGCTGGTATAAAGTAGACATTCCGAAAGGAGGAATATGACTTTCCTAGAGCCAGTAACTCAAGAACAACACTAAAGTCACTGTGCACTGAAATCTTAGATTATGAAATGAGTCAGAAGTGAGAAACATCACACAGACCCTAACTAACAGCGGTCTGCACACAGTTAGGGGTCTGAAATCTCGGGACTGTCTGGGGATTTGGAACAATGGGAGCACTGCTTCCATTTCAGCCAGCCTAACGTTTCCCTTAGACTGACTACTTCATCAGACTCCAGGCTTTAAGGATGATGACTTTTTCTCATTAAAAAAAATTATTTGTTCTTCAACTCATTTTACTTCTAATTCTAATGGACTCTTCAGCCCTTCTGCTAATTGTTGCAACACTGTTTTACGAACAGTGTTATCTGAGCACCCAGTGGCTTTGTTCCAGGAAGATCTGTGCAGGGCAGACCGGTTGCAATTCATCTGCACTTAAAGGACTGCTGTCAGATGAACATTGGCCAATAGCACAGTCTGAGTTACAACCATGCAAGGTATTCAATGTGTTGAGTGATTTTTAAAAATAAAATACGGTATATAGCAACTGGTTTTCAATATGAGCAAATTTTCACCCTTTCCCTCTCCCCAGAAAATATAAATTTATATACCTGGATTGAATGCTTACTTTTTAAAAAACAAGTACTTAACAAATAAAATTAAGAAAACCTCTCTTCTTCTCTGTTTTTGCATAGTCTGTATCTACCTTTCTATCAAAGATAACATGAAGCCTTGGTACTCTGTGTTGCACATCATTGGCTCGGTTGCTTTTTATCTGCATGATTTTATTTTTTTCTTTCTCAAACATCTTTTCTTTCCTTCGAATAATCAATGTTCTCAATTGCTCTCGAATGCATCTACTTCTGTCATCACACAGCTAGTATAACCCCGTGGAGTATACTTTCCAACCATGTGAGAGCCGTTTAAGAGTAGGTCTTTTTGGTTAGGTCAGCTCTCAGGATAGAAAGGGAAATCACATCCCCTGCTTGCTCTCGACTTTTTCATTACCAGTTTCAGAAGCTGAAGAAAAGAACTGGACAAAAATGGACTTGGGTATATGTTTGGTTTCTTTGCATGCACTAAGGCAACACGAAGCTCATGCACAATAAACAAACGTGCATTATGGGTTGTTTTCAGTCACTTTATAGACATATGCATTCATAAATTTTGATACGGTAGTAAGAAGCCGACTTTGATGGGACCCAACTCACAGACGAGCTTTCGATCGCTAGAGCAACCACAGTCTAACTTTATGTTGACAATTTATCAGCTCTTCTCCGTCAAGGAAAATTGTTTTTTAGTGCTTGCCTATTAGCAATCACATGCATAATATGAAATTGAGTTTTGGGGAGGACGGCCTGCCATCTGTCTTTCTGATATTTTTTTTTTCAGTGTTTCATGCTCAAGTTCAACTCTCTGCATATCGGAATGCTGTAAAACAGGATTCACCCATAATGTGGGCACTTAGCAAGAGAAATGAGCCAGATACCAATGTAATCTTATAACTTGCAGACATTTAAAGCAGAAAATCATTGATACCCCAATCTGTGCATTATCTTTTGAGTGCACTTCAAATTCTGCCTGCCTCTCCAAGCCAACATTGGTGCTGGTGGTTCTTCTTAGAGAACAGTTCATTAGCGTACTTCAAGAAGTGTTAAAACACTTTTATAAAAATAAAAATTCAAAGTGAAAGTGGAATGCATTGTGAAGTTAAGAAAATGGAGCTCTAAAAAATGGGTATGAAGAATGAAAAAGATGTATTTAGTTTCCCTTCCAAGTTCCAATATGCTAAGATTTTTATCAATAATATTGTTTTCCTACAACAATACCTGCCTCAGGGAAAATCTGTTTGGAGCTGTCAGGATTATACTTCTCAAAATATGCTTAAGACTATTCCGTTAAATGGATAAAAAATAGTACACTCTGCAAGGCGGATCGCTCAAAAGAACATTCCCAAGCCTTTTGTGTGGAACTGCATTTGTGCGGTGAGCATTTATTATGCTATAAATTCCATAACTGATTCCGGCCAGCTCAGATTGATTCTGCAGTAACTGTAAGTAATGAACCTCCCAGAGTCAAAAGGGGAAGAAACAAAGTAGCCAATACCCTTGTGGCTGTGGAAATACAAATTGGAGAGTTCATTTAGTCGCAGCTTTTATCAGATTATACAGTCAATACCCTCTAAAGCAGGAGAATATGTGTACAGAAAAAACTACAGGCTCCTTGATCTGACTCCAGCAACTATGATGTGCAGAAACAAGGATAATACGTCTTGGGAAAGGAAGTGATTTTTTCTCTTCCCAAGCCTTTTCTTTCCAAATTTGTTCCCTCTCATCTTTTTCACTTTTTCCACCTAGGGTGTGGGCAGACGTCCATGTCACAGGAGCAACAAAATATGGAACTGTCTTGCCTGGGGCAAAGTTAGCCACTCCTGAAGCTCGCCCCCACCCCCTCAGTTCCAGCACCTGGGACTGGATGGACCCTCAGCCCAGAAGAGGCTCCTGGGGGTTAGGAGGCTGGAGTGAGACTACCATCAGCTCAGACTTTTGTAAAGAGGAAAATCGGTTATCCTTGAGCTGGTTACTGGGCCTATTAAGAAACTAAGGTAGCCAATAAGATGAATAGCAGGAGAAATGCAGAGTCAGACAGAGGTGCCCCATGCCCCACCCCCCACCCAGGTGGCGACTGGAGAAGAAAAAGGCTGTAGTCATGAAGGAGCTGAGGCAATAGTCGTCAGTACTGCCGGAAAGCAGTACCACCATATAGTAGAGGCTCATTTTTAGTTCCGAGTATTCTTTAAAACTGGACACCAAGGAAACACGCAGAGTGTGGGGGATAGCATAAAGTATGATTTAGGATTATGAATATAAGCAGAACTGGAGGACAGGAAAGAAACTTTGGGAAGCAGGAGGGAGGAGAGGAGTATGGAAAATGATGACATTCAAGACACATTTCACTTACTAGGGAGGCCCAGAAGGTCCTTGTTTTATTCTTGCCTAGCTCCCTCCCCTCTCTGCCCTCATTTTCATGGAATTCTTCAGAGCAGGGGAGGGGAAAGTGCGTGGAGGGTACAGTGGGATGGGGTCAGGCCCAGCATGTTGTCTCCATGGTGATAGCATGAGCATAGGGAGGTTATGGCCACTGTGGAACATGGGCAGGCAATATTTTGTGCCAGTCCTGGGTCTCTGTTCCTATACCCAGCCCACTGAATTGTCAAATACAGAGGCACAAACAGATAACCCATCAAAGTATCCTTACACTCCATGTATCCCCACAAACAAATTCCACAAATATTCTGAGATTCTTTCTCTTTCCCTCCCAAGAATCATAGAACTGTGGAACTGAAAGGTCCACAGATGCGAAGTTTGACTTTTGTGAGGTTGGGGCCTCTTGAAGCATACACAGTTCTCACTGGGCTAGTAACAACTGTCAGGAAATGTCTTATGTAAGAAACCTGGGTACAGTAGGGCAAACCTTCTGTAGGTGAACAGAAGAAGCTGAGGCAGTAGTACTCTACTGCAGGTATCTCTCCTTCCAAAATAACTAGACATGTTTATGTCTAGTAGACATAATAGACACATTTCTAATAGACATAGAAATAATTCTAATAGACATAGAAATAAGTAGACATCTATGGCTGATTAAGACTATCACAGGGTCAGTTTGGTGAGCTGTATAAAAAGTAACCATTAATGGAAAAATAAAATACGTGTACAGAAGTTGATTCACACATATCACTGGAATCTAAACCCTCTAGTGCTATGAGCTATATAATATTAATTATTCTAGCCCAAGAGAGCTACCAAACAGAAATTAGTAAAAATTACTTATAAATTATTAAAAGCAAAAAGTAATCTTTAACCCAGACATTTATAAGTAGCTTTTGCAAATGTAATGACTAATATCAAAATAATCATGTCAAAGGCATCTATGGTGACTTAAGAATGTACAGAGCCCTGGCTTGAAAATCCGCAGATGTAGGTTTTAGTTGCGGTTTTGCCATTTGCTATGTATGTGACCTTGGGGGACTCATTTAGCCTCTGAGTCTGTTGAAAGGGAATAATAGTGCTTCTTCTAAAATATCATAAAGTTATTATGAGGTTAGTGTAAGATGAGTGAAAATGTTCTGTAAACTCTAAGTTTCTGTTAATATCTAATATTATCTTTATTAGATTATAACTATAAAATCCAGGATTTTAGCATTTTGGAAAATACTGCTATAGCTTCTGTTTATCACTAGAAATTTACCTTTTCCATATTTTATTGCTTTGCAAGAAAAAAAAAAACCTTTTAATAGAAGGCTTCCGATTATCCACTTTATTTCTAAAGAGGGCAAAGGGCAGAAAGTATGTTCATAAAATAAGAGGAGGCTCCATCCTCACAGTGGGGCCAGTGGGTTTGCTCTGGGGAAAGGATTAGGGAGTGGCTGGCTCTGAATCCATGGTTGATGTGGTTAGGCTGCATAAGAGACTCATAGGACTGCTTGTCCTTGTTCCTCCCTTTGGTTAATGTTAAGATTAGTTTTCTAGTATTTATGTAAGCCTATGGTAATGCTGGTATTGTATTGCTTGTTGTGAAGTTCATTTTGCATTGTTTTTGAGTGAAAAAAAATTATATAACCCTCTATGCATTGAAATAATTGGTTACCAGAGTCAGTAGTTAGCAATACAGAAGTAATATAAAAATAATGAATATAGTAATATAGAAGTAATATAGAAATAATGAAGTGAAATGGTAAGTGTGTTCTCTTCAGGGCCATGATGAGCCAAACTTGGGGGACATTTTCTGTAATTTTAATAGGGTGACATCTTGAAGTATCTAATTATATTCAGGGAGTAAGTAACCCCCAGGAAGAATCTTACCAATGTGTACTTTGTAAAGGCAATTTCTTATGGAAAGGTTTTGAAGCATAAGGGAGAAGCGAACAGTTTCAGAAAGCTCAGACGGATCAGAACAGGAACTGAGAGTGGCAGAGATGCAGGGCGGTGGGAGCACGAGCACTGAGCGTGGAGGAATCAGACCTGCATGTGAGCTGTTTGCTCATAACCAACACTTCATCTCTCTTAGCCTCCAGTTCCTCATTTATAAAGTGGACATACTAATAATACCTGCTCTCCCTACCTTAGAGGCTACTGTAAGGACCAAAAGAAATAAAGTTAAGGACTCTGTGAGTTCTCATGCCATACACAGGGGGAGAGGGTCCAAGCAGTCAGTCACCAGCTCAGTGCTTCCCATGCTCTGTATCTCCTTTCATTTCATCACACAAAAATAACAGACACATTCTGTGCCTCTAAGGAGAAAGAGACAAGGAGAGAACAACCTCTGATGGGACACACTAGTGCTGACTGGGGAGCAGAGACCACAGTAAGAATTCAAAGTGGGGTGAGGACAGCTTTGGACTACAGTGGCTAAAGAAGAACAAAAGGGGTTTGACAAAGATCTTGAAAAATGGACATTATTTTCACTAATAGAGCGGGACAGGGAAGGAATTCCTGGCCTGAGAGGTGGTGTGAGCAAAGGTGTGGAGAAGGCAAACACAAGGCAGGTGCAGAGCCCAGTATGCAAAGCTTTTGGAGTACAGGGAGGGAAGCTGTACAAGATGAGGTCATGAAGGTTGGGACTAACTTGTCACAAGACTTGCGTGAAAGCTAAGTGGTCTAGTTGGTCTGAGTTTTATTCCAGGATCAATCAAGGTTCTTGACTAGTAAGAGTAACAATAATAATATTTCATATGACAACATGGTGCTCCACCTTTTCAAGGTATTTTGAGATGCACTGCTTTCTTTGGTTCTTCAGCAATTCTGTAAGATAGAGATGGCAAGGATGATTGTGCACACTTCACACATGGGAAATGGAGGCTGAAAGAGGTCATGTGGTTGCTCCGAGGTTACGTAAGTAGATGAGGGGGATCATACGACTGCTGGGCTGTTTTCCTAAATTAAAGACACTTTAGGAAGATGAATCTGGCAACAGAATGCAGGATGAACCAGAGAAGGAAAAATAAGGGTGACCAGTTAGGAAGCTGCCCCCCATATTGTCTGGATGTAAGATTTCCATAGTCTGTGTTAGTGTCTGGCACTTGGCATGGCTCTAATACCAGCAGCAAGATACATTCTCAAGGAAGAATTCACAAGCCTGGATGATTGACTGGATCTGCGAAGTGAGAGGCAGAGAATCGAAGAGGAGTCCAAGAGAAGTGATGCACTCAATAATTCTAACTTCAGCCTCTGATGAAGCTGATGGAAGGGTTATTAAAAATAAAGAGAGGTCCAACATTCAGGAGTGACTGACTAGCTGAGCACTAGCCTTACCAACATTCAGTCTCTACCCTCATCTGGACAGGCATCTGGCCATTCCTTTTATCCACCTTCCCGTTATAGCCCCGATCACACCTGAATTAGGTATAGAGAGGCAGGCTGTGTGCTCCTTGGTGATTATGACAGCTCCAGTGACTGTCATGGAGCAGGGCCTGATAAGGGTAACCAAGCATTGATCAAATGAATGAATGAATGAATGAATGAGAGAGTGAATGAATGCCCTCAGAATTTTCTCCCTAAAAATCAGGTCTCGTCATATAATATTTTCTTGAAAAGTCTTCAGTAGTCCCCTCTTTGCCTATAACATAAAGTCACAATTCCTTCATACAGCATCATAGCATTCTACCACCTAGCCAGCTCTACCCATCCCAGCACTCCCTGTTCTGGTCTCTGCCCTCCTCTCGAGTCCTAAACACAAAAAGCAGTTTTGTGTCTCTGTGCTCTTATAATAGTTCTTAGAACAGAATGCCAATCAAATTCTACTTGTCTATAAAAATTCAACTTGAATGCTGCTCCCTCCATGCGCACTGCTCCACTGTGCCTCATCAGGACAATTCTCCCCATCGTTCCCCTGCACTTTGCATCCACGGGTCTCACGCAGGCAGGGCAGGCTCACATACCCCTCGTCCTGACAAGTTGGCCTCCACAGGGCCTGGCAGAGTGGTGGCACCTAGCAAGGTTTTGTATAAGGGAAAATAAGGAAAAATGACAAAAAAGAAGCTGCTTAGGAAAGAGGTAATGAACTTCATTTTCATGTTCCCTTATAAAATTTACCTCTTTTCTACCAACTTCTCTCAATGAAAAGTATAATTCATTTAAACATTGCATATTTATACAAAGAAACTGCTTCCCTTTCTCCACCTGCTAAGATGTAGGATAGTGTTACATAATATCTAGGTTTTTTTTATTCCTTATTCAGTGGGAAAAGCCCATTCAAACAAAAGGAAGAAAGTGACATCTTTTGGATTGACAGATGTCAAGGGACACTACCATCTAATTTCCTTGTTGATTAATTTGAAGGTAATTTCCTGGTAACCCAGGCTTCCAAAAATGTATTTTAAGTGGCATGTTGGTAAAAGAAAATTAATTTCTCTGCGTTAAACTTGCCAGCTTATGAATTAATTGCATGAGCATAACAATCAATTAATAAATCTTAAGCAAACAAGGGAAAATCGGTCAATTAAAAATGACAAAGCTGATTCCAAGGGTAGGTGAACCTAAAGATTGTCATAACGCTCACTGCTAAGTTTGGATACCCTGCCTCTGTACAATCCAGCTCCTGCTTGTCACACGGCACTCGAATTGCTGAAGCTCTATTATAATTTCTTATAAATAAATTACAACCTTAGCCTTCTTCGCTGCTTTAGCGGGATTAAGGAAATCAAACATAAACAGCAGCCTTTCCGTAGCTAGTAAGAGAAGGTCAGTGATTTGGGAAAGTATGCAGAAGTGTTTTTGAAAGGGAAGCCTTTGCAAAGTGGACTGACGTTCTCTAAATATTTGCCAGTATTCTGCCAGGGAGAACTTCTATTTATTGCTTTCCTTTCTCCTGATCATAAATGCAGATGTCTTCCCAAGACGGGGTGAAGTGGGGAGTGGCAGGGGCTAGGGACAGCACCTCGCTTTCTTAGAACATTCAGATTGAACCTCCTTAAACACAGTGCTGTTCATACTATCCTATCTGGGGCCAACTGTGGCCTGGGATACATGGATTTACCCCCTGGGCCTAGATTTTGAAAAGATAGATGCTTTGGAAATGATGTCTAATGGAAGTATATGAAGAATAGAATTTATCTTGTGACCGTCTCTGAGGGCTGCATAGGCCTTATAACTGTTGTTATTACTGCTGTTTATCTGGCCTGCTATGCTGGTCATTAGTCCTACCTAACTCAATAGTGTGCTTTCTCAGAAAACACCCCATGGTCATCTCAGACATGGACAAAAAAAACAGGGATTAGAGCACACTCATCATTAATTTCCCCCATTTAGCCAAGGGCATACATCATAACATATATGTATAACATTATTGAAACTATACTTAGAAAATGGAAGATCTCTGAATAAAGTATGAAAAAATGAGACTAAAGAAGTACATTTAAATTCTACATCCTGCTGAATCTTCACTTCAATATTGACAATTTTTCAATCTTAATATAACTGAAACACAACCTGTCTCTCAAAACATTTTGCCACCCACCAGTCCTTACCATCTCAGTAATTGTCACCATCCTCTACTCTGGGTCTCTAGCCAAAAGCTTGGGAGTGTCCTTTGAGACCACTCTTTACCTCAGACCCCAATCAGCAAACTCTATCAACTCTACCTCAGAGTGTACCCACAACTCGGCTGCTTCCCCCCATTGCTGCCTGGGCTATGTGTGTCTCCCTGACCTGGACCTCTGCAGGAGCCTCCTGCTTAGCCTTCTTACTTCCACTCAGGCCCCCAGAGCAGCCCTTTACAACAGCAAGAAGCATTTAACAGGTCTCATCTCCCCCGCCCTCGACCATCCTTTTCATCACTGTATCCCCAGGGCCTAGACCAGGGCTGGCAATGTATTGATCTCCATGGTACTTGTTCAATGAATGAAATCATGTAGTTCAGATGAAGTACACAAAATGCTGCAGGAACATTCAAACATTTGAGAAGCATTACCTGACCACGTAGAAGCGTGGAAAGAGTAAGACACCTGCTTCTGAATCTGAGTAATTCACACATCTGCCAGTCTACTGCTCACCTCATTTCTCCCTTCAAAAGTGTGACGCAAGAGGAGGTATTATGGAGGACTAGAGGACGTCTGTCCAGACCACCTAAGCCTCCTCGTTCATTCTCGGGTTATGTCTACCCAAACCAAAGTAGGAATAAAAACTCCAAGCGCTGATGTCAGTTCATTTAAACAGTTGTACTCTTACTTGGCAGTCACGATAGCACAAGTCACTCCAATAACCAAAAGAATCATTACTTGTTTTGCTAAAATCCCCCCTAAAATAGCACAAGATGTGATATTTCAGCACTAACGAGTTTGTGCCTGAAGAAGTGTGATTTTAATTGTGATAGATTTAGAGAATCCATTGCAAAACTGCAGGAAAACAGCATGCTCTTCCCAGTTCCGGGGAAAGTGCATTAATATCCCATGTTTTTGTTTTATTTAGTCTGTGCTGGCTGTGTGGAGAATCACCTAAGGTAATGAAAGAGCTAGTAGGGATGACATCAAATAGAACTCTATAAAGAAACTTTATTTCCTCCTCCTGCATTTTGACTTGAGCCTGAACAACAGAGGAATATTTGTCTTGAGTTGTGCTACAACCTACTGAATTGGCGTGCTTTGCCACTGACAGTTCTGGTTCTGACACAACCTTTCCACCACCTCCCATCCTTCAAAGGTTGCAAGTCACTACTTCAGTGCACTGGTTCACTAAGCCTTTACACTGGCAGGTGGAGGCAAGGAGTTTCTGCAGAATCTTGCTTCATTCTCAAGGCTGATCTGGGTTGAGTATGAAAGCTCCTGGTGGAAGTCTGCATACGAGCAGTATTGCTGATTACTTCATTAGAACCCTGTGCACTTCAAGAGCCATATGCTTTCAAGTTTCTTTAAATGGTATTAGGGAAAAAATATCCTCAGGCATTATTTTTAAAGGGGACTTCAAACGTTCCCCAAGAAAAAAAAAGTGTAGCACATTTGAACTCCAGGGGATTGCAGGAAAAATCTTACTTAACTAGACTGTGAAAAGGGGCAATCTTTTCAGTTTCAGGGTAAAGTAAGTGTTGGTCACAATCAGGGATAAATTTGAAACATGGATGGAGAAAGATGCAGAAAATCTACAAATCTTTGAACCCTTACCATAAAATAGCAAAAAGATGATGACTTGAGGAAGGAAATTTTTTGTGAATACAGTTTTCATTCTTGTATACACTGGAATAAAGAGCTTTGAACATTCTCCCCGTATCTTGCAGAGTGCAAAAGTCCACAAGTCTTTCCCATTTCCTGCCACGTAGGAGACATTTCTAAAATGAGTTCCCTCCTTGTGTTACATGGATTCAAACTTGTATTTTAAAGACCTGGGAAGCAAGACGACAGGTAGGGGTGAAGCTATTTATTTTGAGTTTCCCTGCAGAGGGTCTGCTGCAGAGGTCAAATCAAAGAGACACTGCTTCAAGTTCAAACCCTCCTTTTCTAAACAGATTGCAACCCAATCTCATTTAATGCATTGATGCCTGGTTTCTTAAGCATTATAGTTGCACTATTACATATCAAAAGGGCTCTTGAGAAATCCCCTCGAATTGATAATTCTAATTTCTTATGTATAACTATTCTATATTCACTCAGAGGACGGCTACATTGTATGCTAAACCATGAATTGGAGAAATTGGTCCCTTCGTATGTAGGTTTATATTAAATTGAGATGCTCTCTCTTTTCTCCCCTGTTTGTTCCCACACTTGAGTTCCTGGTGTCAGTTTGTATTTGGCTTCTTGAGCATATTAAAGTTTTTCTAGTGCTTATGATGTTCTTGCCAAGAGCACACTTGCAGCAATCTGCACCAGAACAGTCTTTGTGCCAATTACTTCAAAAAGTATTCTTTAAAAGAAAGAGAGGGAGGGGTTTTTTGTGGATTTTTTTTTTTAGGGAACTTTCAGGTTACAGTGTGGTGGCTTCAATTTTAATTTTTTAGTCAGTCTTTCTGAAATGATGACTTAGAGGCTTCGGATTGTGCATCTTTGGGTTTTTTTTTTTTTCTTTTCTTTTCTTTTCTCAAAATGGAAGCCCTGATAAAGACATGTGAGTAGCAGGGAGAATTGGTATGGAGGAAGCTGCTGTCACTGCTGACACCACACCCTCATCTACTTAAACAGCTTTGGAAAGGAAACTGCTAGAAGCTTGTTAAAGAGTTTCCAAATGTGTGACTGTAAATGACTCTCTCTAATCATGGCTGAATAAACCAAATGCAGCAAATGAGCTGGTGACACGCACAAAAGTCATATGAGTATTTTGAATTGCATATGCTGAATGGATAATGACGAATGTCAGTGCCATGGGGTCTTTTGAAGGTTAAAATCTTAAGTTTGATTGAGTCATTTATACATATAGATATAAACACATTTGGGAAAACAGAAGAGGAAAGTGAAAGGGAATATGTCCTCTGCAGTGCACTCCTGAGTAGCAGCAAAGGGACTGGGAACGAGATTAGGAGACCTCACTCACCTCCCTGCCGTGATCCGCGGGCACCAGGCCTCCGTGTCCACATCTGTAACAGGGGAGGGCTGCGCCAGGTTGTCTGCAGGACCCCTCCAGCTCTGCGTGCAGTCTTTCTAGGATGCTGAACAAAGAGGTCTTGGCACAGGCGGGGGTTCATTCACCCCATGAAACGTGAGGCATTTTGAGAGACATGATATTACTACAAATTACTCTCATTAAGGGTAAAATTTAGGGTTGAATTAGGCAGCCCTATAAAATACTAGCCACAGAGTTTGGAGGACAGGTTAAAAAACATTTGAGAAAATGTCCTGTGCTAATCAATGCTAAACATATAACACCTGGGCTTTGCACAGGATAGAAACCGAGATAACAGAGATGGAAGGCTACAGAGGCTTAGGGCTTTGATGACGGGTCAAGGCTTCTTGTTCAAGTATCGGATTTCATAGGCACTAAAGCTAAGGAAAGGTCTCCAAGGCCACGTAGTCAGGCCCACTCACTTTCCCAATGAGGAGATCAATGCAGAGAAAGGAGGGCCTTGAACTGCAACACAGAAACACACTTGCCCAGGTGTGCCAGGAAAACTGAGGAGTCTGGGCTCTAGCCTGCGTGCTTGTTCCACGTACATGTTTGGGTCTGAAGGGCCTGGCTTCAGACAACTCTTTGTTTGGGCGTTACTTCAAGAGGCCCAGGTACATAGTGTAGCCCCCTAGGAAGTGATCACTTTTTTAATTTGATCTTTAAAGGAGTTTTATGTCTCAGTAGGGGGAGTAATGGGACATTAATTTTTTTCAGAATATTTATGACCCATCTGTTTACTAAGTGTTTCTCAGAAATATGATTGTTAATATTTGTGTGTTTCCCCTTTAAGGGGATGGCTGCTTTAAAAAGTATTTCAAACCTTGAGACAGCAGAGTTGCCCTTCCACATGAGCCAGGGTTTCCCATCAACCTGGATAGTTGTCTTTAATGCACACTCTGCAACTAAGGAAGAGAGGGGTAGCTGGCTCCTACACCTGAGAGATATTACTCTGAAGCAGGGGTGTCAAACTCATTTTCACGGGCGGGGGGGGGGGGGGGGGGGAACACCAGCCTTGCCATTGCCTTCAAAGGGCTGAATGTAAATCTAGGACCGTATCGATGTAACTACTCCTTAACTAGGGGCAACAAGCTAGGTGCTTCCGCCGGATAAAACAAGGTGGAGGACCAGGCCTTATGTTTGCTACCTGTGCTCTAAAGGGTTTCCTTTGTTACAGGCATGCAATCATTTATTCTCCTGCAGACCTTCAGGTTGGGTGGAGGGGACAAGGTAAGGCTGCCTTCCCGCTGTCTGAGGACA
Organism: Phyllostomus discolor; assembly: GCF_004126475.2. Classification (NCBI taxonomy): domain Eukaryota; kingdom Metazoa; phylum Chordata; class Mammalia; order Chiroptera; family Phyllostomidae; genus Phyllostomus; species Phyllostomus discolor. The sequence continues at coordinate 134,273,960 of NC_040903.2, read as the reverse complement.
GCAGAGAGCTCCTGGAATGGCTGGCCCCATGCAGCTGAGTTTGGACATGTGCTGCCGTTCAGCAAGTCTCTGTATAATTCTTCTAGCAAACTCAAGAAACACAGGTGCAGGAGACTAGCAAGACTGGTTGTTTAGCTAAAGAAACTTAAGTACACCATACATTCAACAACTGTGTGAAGCAAGGATAAAGAATAGAAAACATTTGATTTCTATTATAACTCTCCTAATAAGAGCTCATGGGTTCTGAAGAAAATATATAATATGGTGTAGTATTTCTGGGAGGTAGGATGGGAGTAGGGAGCCATTTTCTATCCCTTACCTGGCACAGGACTAGTTCTGAATTTTTTTAAACGTTTTTGGGAAATATAGTTGCAATTTATTATATGAGGAAGAACTGCCTCTCCCCCTCAAGACAGTGGCCCTAAGCCACATGGCCACTGGGGACCATGAGGGTGATACCCCCTCCTCCACATCAAGTGACAGATGAATAAAAAGTTGCCCTCCACAGAGGTACAATGGTCCTGTCCTTCTCTAGGAGACTTTAATAAAGTAACTGAATCAAACAAAATTTGATCAGATGTGTCTAGTTCAACCTTCTTGCTTTGCCCCTTAACAATTTATTGAGGAGTTTCTACCCATGGTCCTGTTTTATTAAATGATATTTGAAGTGTTCCACTCTCTGAGAAAAAGTGGTTTATATCTTTGGCATACATTTACATAATCTCATTAAGGAAATCTCTCCAGCTTGGTTAAACTATCCCATTTTTTTTTTATCTTATTGTTGGTAGAAGAAAGACTATTTTCTCCAAAGGGAACAGGAAACAAACATGGAGTCCAGACACACTTTGAGAAGCTGAGGCTATAATGGTAGTTATATATTTTATGTTATGTGTTTGAAGTTTGTTAGCGGAGATGGATGAGAAGTAATTGTTATGTTTTGGGGGATACAGTCATGTAAGAATAGAATACTGTAGCCAATGTATTTTAAATGCAGGTTTTAAAAATAATCTTTTATTTGTTGCCTTAGAAAATGTTTCTGTATTAAAAAAAAACAGGGTGATAAATTACCAGCAATCTCTCAGCTCCCCACTGGAGCCATCAAATCAAGGGTTAACCTCCCAGGATTCCCCTGAATTAATCAGGAGCTGAGCCAGGGGCTGACCGGGCAGGGGGAGGGGATTGGCAGAGCTCCACCTCCCCCGAGAGGCCTGCAGCACTGCAGTGCAGCCCGCTGGGGCATGCCCACTGAGAGAAAGCAGGCCATCACACAAATAACAGAGCTTTCCCGGCTGTTCCCTCAGGCACAGAAAGCACAGCCCTGTTCCCACATCAGCCCAGAGTTCCTGCTTATCATGCCCCATCTTCCATTTCCAAAGAATGGACACAATGGGTTGTGTTCTATAAAGTAGGGATTTTTTTTTTTTTGGTCCAGAATGAAATGTAAATGTATATTCATCTTTCTTTGCTCATTTAAGCAGTGATCTGAAATGAACTCCTAGGTCATCTTTATTCATTCCTTCAGCTCTCTAGATAAAGAAGAAGCTGTAGGACCTGCCCATAAAGGCAGAATTCAAGGATGGCCCTGTATTGGCCTCCAAAGCATTTGCAGCACTTGGTGAAATGAAGATTCCCAGGTCTCTCCCTCAGTTTAAAGAATCCAAAATTTTGGGGGTGGGATATGCGAATTCACGTTATAAACAAGGTCACCAGGCGATTCTTGTACACATTCAAATCTAAGAACCACTAATCCTAGGGTTGTTTTTATTTAAAATAAATCCCTGTTAGCCTCAAGTGTTTTAAGCTTTCCTGTTAAAGAACAAAATATGTTTTCTCTCATGTACCAGTCCATTTAGTTGTTTTAGTTGTTTGTGTACTGGATACAGTGAGTGGACTGCATCTGCAGGGGGAGGAATGCCCACACTCATGCTTGTGTGGGAGTCTGTTTTCTTTCAGGACCTTAGTGTCTCAGTGACAGAAATTAGCTTCTGGTTTCCTTCCTTCCTCTGCCTTCCGTGGAATGACCTTACCCACAGCTGTAGGTCTATCCACTTCCAGAAGGGTTTGCTGAGTCTTTCAGGAATCAGAACAAGCATCCAAATCAAATGGAAGATCACAAGTCCCTGGGGATTAACACTTTCTATCTAATTGTAGTCTTTTTATCCAAATGGACTTGCCAGGGTTCCTCTTTTTTAATTTGGCCGGGGCACCCCCCCAGCACCCAGTCTCCCCCACTCCTGGGCCAGCCTTGCATTGAGCCTTGCTGAGACCCTGAAGCCCTCTCCTTTCTTCCTCCTGCTGGTCTTCCATCTGTACATGCTGAATCCTGCCCTCATCCATCCAGCCCAAAGATCCCAGACCTCAGGGACAAACTCCTAGGAAGGGCCACCTCCATGCCCTGGAAGACAACTACACTGTCACCCACTCCCGGCCAAACCACACTTCCTCCTGAATCTCACATCCCCAGTCTCACCTCTGCTTTTAGAAGTCAACTTTCCTCTTCTGTCACTTTTTTACCCCCTGTAGCTAAAGTCCCAATGTGAATTATGGCAAAGTCTACTAGTCAGTTTCTAGAAATAAAATCTGAGATTCTGAAAAGGAAAGGGAAACAGCACCCTACCGTCCTCTTGTCCCTTAGATGGCTCTTCAGTTATGAGCCCTCCTCTCCATAGCGCTCGCCTCTGTGGACAAGTACTTGGTCTCAGCTCCTCCTCCCCCAACCCCCCACCCCAGGCCTTGTGCAAAGACCTAGGCGGCAGGAGTCAGACAGACAGCAGATTCTCCAACCTATGAATCAATATGGTCTAAATCTGGGAAAACCCACTCCTTAAAAGTCTGCATGAAATAATTTACAGGAGGTTGGTATTCTCATGCTAGTTTAGGTTAATTTGTTATTCTGTAGGCTGGATATTTAAGTTTAGAAGACCTCAGTAAGCTCTTATCTTTCAGCAGGCTGTGGGCCACCTCAAAGCCCACATCACTTAAAAATAATTAGCTGTTTCTCCTACCTAAGCTAGCGATTTGATGACCCATATGCTAAACCAGACTTCTACAGGAGAATAAAAGAAAAAAAGACCAGAGTGCCAGAAGGAAGCTTAGTTTTTAAGGTAAATTTAGTTCTCTTACAGGACAATTGAAAAATCTCAGAAGACGCCCTAAACCCAAGGAATACATAGTTTTTCCATGTCCGCCACGTTTTTGTTCCCCTATTTGCTGAGCCCCATTCCCTACTTTACATTCTGTGTGGAAAATAGTGAACATGATACTTAGCACTTCCTTTTGATAAAGAAAATGCTTCATATTACTCATGCTGAGAGTTATTTCTAAAAGATGGAGAATAGCTTCCAGATGTATTTTTCCGTCATGGACTTTCCTTCTTTGAGTATTGACAGAGGGGAGGCTTTATCAAGGTCTTTGTGTTGGGCTTGTTTATGAGAAGATACTCGTGGAGCACATCTAAGTGTTCATCACCAACAGGCAACTGAAAGGAGCATATGGCAGGAAGAGAAATAGATGTTTGCCCAAGAAACGGGGCTTGTTAACACTCCCACACTCATCCTAAACTGCAGACGTGGACTTAGAGCGTTGTGCACATCTACTCGTATCAGAGGAGAAAAATTGAAGCCAAACAATGATTTCTTCAATATGGGACTGACGAGTAATGCTAATTTGGACATTCGTATCAAAGATGGTGCATTCACTGCACCATCTCAGCTCAAAAATCCTGTGTATTCTGCTTCACTGGGGCTGGCATCGGGCAGTCTGTGTGAGGGGGTTAGAAAAATATGGGCTTTAGCATTTTTGTGCAACTCTTTATGGTGAAACAAAAACAGTGAAAGGGAGCTCAGAGAGGGCTGAGCTCTTATACAAAAGTGGGCTCAGGGACAAAGAATCTCTTCATTCAGAAATCGCTTTTAGAATGTGTATAGATTGGATTAAGACCAGACTAAGATGAACCTTTAGAACACAGAGACAGTTTTCACCTGGTATTGGCCAAAACCAAAGCATTGTTCCAGCTCAGCTATGACCCATAAAAATCCTGCTGACTAGTTCTTGAAGTCTACCGTGGGTTTATTAACTTGCAGCTGCACTCAAACTCCCACCCCACCATGGAGAAGAGGGGTAGGGCAGTGCTGCGGCATGGGAAGGGCCTCTCTGTTGAGCATTAGTTGGTAGAATTCTCTAGAATTTAGCGAGACTTCAAGTATCATTACCTGCTTCTTAGCCTCCATCGTATGTCTGAGGAAATGCTGCTGTGGCCAAAGGACTTGCCGAAGCTGCCGGAAGCGGGACTGAAGTTAGCTGTTCCATTTCCCAATTCACTATTATTTCTGCCCTGCAGCATTCCTTTCATCTTAAGGCTACTATGTTATTTTTATAGTTGTGATAGTTCTTGACATAATATTAGTATTTGGACTTATACGTTTATATTCAAAATTGCTTTCCATTCACCTACTTAACTTTATAAGGAAGCCATCCCATTCTTTGGGATGCTACCACTGGGACTGGCAACAATATGGCAAGCTTGGCATTTATATCAGAATGGAATTGTGGGTGGAGAAAAGGGGGCCTCAGAGTTTTGAGATATTTTCATTTTTTTAACAAAAGTAATTATCATGGAGCAAGAGAACCTCAATTTAGGGAGAAACAGAAGTTGCCTTAGGCTTCAGGTACCTTTAAATACCTGAAATTTCCCCCTTTAAGGGGGAAATGCCTTAGGTGTTCTTTCTCTCAGCTATCTCTATTTTCTCCCTTGGTAATTCCATTGAATTTCCAGGTTTTAACTATCACTTCCAGAAAAAGAATTCAAAACTATTCTGTCAGCTATCATTTCTTAAGTACCCAGCCCCTTTTCCCAACTATGTCCTGGGCATATGGCCCAGGACCTCCCTGGGCTGCTCAAGTGCAACCTGTCTCCACCCTGCTTGTGCCCACACCCTGGCAGCCCCTGTGTTACCAGTTCCCATTCAGGCTACCCGGCTCCTCTTTTCCTGCTTCTCCTGTGAGGCAGGCTCAGAATCGTGGTGCTCTCTCTTCTCACCAGTTCCCGTTGCCAACCTCTACTGCTTTGCTTGTACCTGACATTTTGGCCCCTCCCCGTCTTCTTTCCTGTTGACACCAGCTGTGCTTCCGGATTCTATTGCTGATAGGTTCCCTTTCATAGTCTCTCGTTCTACCTCATGTGCCAATGTGAAAACCCCTTTCACCATCCTATGACCCTATCTTATATCAACAATGTACTCAAATGCCAGTTTCACATATTCTTCCTGATCCATCCAGTCAAAAGTACTACCACCTACCTGGACTCCCAAAGGTCTTATTCTCTACCTTTCTCATAGCACTTGTTACTTAATAAAAGTACTTGTTGGGCATATACTGTGTATCAGGCACACACATAGGCCCTTTATATACATTTTCATTTAATCCCCTCAGCAGCCCTATAAGACCTAGAAGGGCCTCTACCCCAGAGATCCCGACTTAATTGGTTCGGGGGACAGCCTGGGCATGGGGACCTTTATAGGCTCCCTGGGTGAGTCCAATGTGTGAGAACCACTGGTGTGACTCCAGAACCAGTAGCCAGCTCTTCTCCAGTAGCAGGTGCCACATTTGGAACTTTAAAAAATAACCAAATGCTGGACTACAGCCCAGCCCTACCAAATAGTAATCTCTGGGAGACAGAGCCTGGGAATCCATGTGTTAACAAAGCTCCACAGGTGATTCTTCACATAACCAGAATGGAAAAGCACTTTCTCAATCAGACACTGTACCATCTCCCCATATTACTGTACTACAGGTAATTATGTATGTCTACTGTACTATGTAGTCCATACACTTTTTAAGGACAAGTTTATATTTCATTCGCCTTGATCTGTTCCCTGGCATCTAGCAAGATCCCTTGTACATAATATGTTTTAGAAACTAAAAAAAAATTTTTTAATAAAATATAATGTCCTTTGATGACCTTATTAAGAAAACAGGGAACACCTTCACACAATAATTATTCTCTGTGTACTAGGTTTTTAATCTCTAATATACTGACCTAGAACTAAGCAAGTTATTCCAATCCTCTGAGCATCACGGTAGCATGGCTGTGCAGTGTCAGAGCCAGGATTTGAACCCAGGTCCTCCGACAACTCTCTTTCCCTTGTATCCATGGCCTTAAAAACAACTACAAAGTGAAATAACTATCTACATGTTTTGATAGATACTGTCAGACTTGTTTCTATCATCTGAACATAACCTGTCACATGGGGAGAATAAAACTGTTGGTATTATGAAATGTATTTGGAAAAAACATATCACTTTAAAACCAAAAATTAATTATGTGACCCAAGAGATATCCCTTTCTTATCAGTGTGACCCTCCCTACCCCCAGGTGTACCTGTGAACAAACACACCTTTCAATTGTTCATTGACATTTCTTGACAAGTATTTAATTACTATTGTACTTCACTTCGGTAATTTTCATAGTTTTCCTTTCCTCAGTTTGTACTATGTCTCAGACTTTTCAAATAACCTGAGATTCTGACTGTAAGGGAAGTTTATCTAAAGGTTTATGTACAGATACTGAAGACAGTAAATTGGAATAATATTTTGTTCAGCTTATGAATTCATTTCATGAATATGCACACAAAATGTGCACAAAATGTGCACAGGGCAAAAGCTGAAATGACAAACAAGGCCTAGAAACCTGGAGTCCAGGCTCTTTTTTTTCTTTTTCTTGCCATTTCCAAGACACATGACTCTACACAGGGAGCAAACTTTCCAGAACCTCTTTCCTCATCTAAAAAATGAAAGGGAGAAGAACTTAAAATAGAACCCCCAAAATTTTCTTTCAAATATTATTATTTTAAAGAATTACAGAATTTCATAATTCATTACCAGGATTTTGGTCAAGATTAAACTAATAATTACTCTTTATCCTTATTATCCTATTGATATTTTTAAAGGTGAATAGATTCATCATGAAATTTGCAGACTTCTTTGCAATTTAGAAAGTGTTTACCTCCATTATCTCCTTTGGTTTTTATAACAGAATTACAGAACAGTTATACCCCCATTTCACAGAAAATTGAACTGAGGAGCAGAGAGGTTAGATGACCTGCCCAGGGCAATGAAATCAGAAACTGACAAATCCAGATCCCCACTGAACCCAACTCTGACCCCCAGCGACACCTCCACGGCCATGGCCACGGCTGGAGATGGAGATGGAGGCCGAGTCAGGCAGACCTCACATGTGGACAGCTCAGCCCAGTGGCCTGTCTGCCGCCCCAAAATGTTTTCTAGCCCAGACACGTATCAATCACTTTAGAATAGAATACCAAGCAGGGATTATTTAGCATATCATTTCTGGGTGTGTATTTTCCTGAGCATTTATAGATCTGTGTTTTTCCAAGAAGCTGAGTGTTCCTGATAGTATAAGACAGATAATGATAAATGAGCATCTGCATAAGCCTAGCTGAGAAGAGGACCAGAAACTGTTAACACTCCTCCTGTGAAGTTAATCCAGTTTCTTTTAGCTATTTCTTTATTAGTTAAGGAGTTCCTTCCAAAGAAAATGTGACTGCAGTGGTGTTTCAGCATCATTGCCTTTAGGAACATTTTCAAATATTCATAAAGTAGCTCATCTGACCAAAGCTTAAAGCAAAGGTGCATTAAGTATGAATTTAGTTAACTTCAAATGTGGGTGGCTAAAAAACTACTCCTGAAATAACCTAAGTAAGCCTCCTCATTGGCGTTGCCAGATGGGCAGCGCTGGGTGCACACGTGAAGGGGGTCAAGGGAAGAGGTGTGATTCGGAGCAGCCAGGACCCCAAGGGGCAGCCCTCAGGCATTGGTCCTGCTATCTGATTGACAGCTGCATGGCTTGCTTTGGGAAAACTGAGTAACTTAAGGGAAACAAAAACAAAATGAAAAAGGAATTCTCAGGCAAACCCCTAGGAAAGCAGACACTAGATCTTACTGCTCCTCGGAGGCCAGAGACCTACTCCGCACTCAGTTCCTACGACAAAAACAGAAAAGAAAAATCTCAGAAATTGTTTTGTGCTAGGGATGCATTTGGAAAGGCAAACCAATGTGGAAACTTGGTTAGCTACTACACCCAGCTCCAGGGTCCAGTGAATCACAGTGATTACCTCTACAACCTGGTTTTAGAGAGTCCTCTACACTGTTTCTAAGAACACAGGTAGCGCTCTCTCTCTCTCTCTCTCTCTCTCTTTCTCTCTCTCACACACTCACACACACACACACACAGTTGTCTTCACCCCTCCTCCATACACCTGACTTCATCATCCCAAAGCACAGCCACACAAATCCTTCCCACTTCCCACCCTTTCATGACTCTGTTTCCCCAAAATGTCATGTAATGAAGTTAGCACTATGGCTCTTCTTCCACATGCAGTGTATAAGCAAAGGACCGTTTTCAAGGATGCCTTTTGTTTCGTTCTGGTGGTCTGGACTATCTAGTGTATACTTTGGCTAAAAACTGAAAATTTGAGTCCAATATTCTCCTTCCTGTTTCTGCACAACTTACCAAAACAAGCCCCACAAATGGTGCAAGTCTCCCTAACCCTGCTTTGGGAGGAGGTCAAGGAATAGGGAATGAAGGACCATGTCCCCTGACCCTCAGACTCATGGGCACTGTGATAAATCACAGTATGACTGGGTACTCAGTGCTGCTTACAAGTATCTGTGCTCAAAACGGCCTGTTCATGCCATTGCCACTGAGTCTTTTACTCAGTGGAGTCTTTGGCCTTTGCAACACCAACCCCAAATGGAGGAAAGCCCTGAGCCACACTTCTGAAAGAAGATGGTCATATAATCCCATTCAGTGAAGATCTGGAGGGAAACAAACATCATCCATTAATCAGGGCTGGTAATGTAAATGTTTCCTTTCACAGCTCAGTGCTCAACTTTCTGGTCATTTTATCCAACTATGAACTTCCTCTAAATGTAAAAAAAAAAGTTCTTGAAAAAATAGCAATAGCACAGCATAATAATAATGGTGCCTTGAGAAATGCTCGAAGTATAATATTCCTCTTTTGTCGCAGGCCTTGAGGACACTAAGGGCACTTTGACAGCCATTATATTACAAAAGATACAAGCCAATGTAGGCTGTGCCAGATATAATTTTGCCTTGCTCAAAAGAAACACTGCTACATCCCAGATGTAAATTTGACTGTGTCCTGCACTTACTGTTCTATTACAGGTGATTCACATAACAGGCCGGCTACGACTGAGGGTGTCGCTGTCCCATGGGAGGACTGTCCCCAGCCAAATCATGGGTCTCGTGGTTGTGGCGCATGCCTTGCCTCCCCCTACAATCAATGAAGTCAGAATCGACTGCCATATGTTCGTCACTCGAGTAAATATGGACCTCAATATCATTTACTGTGAAAATAGGTACTTGGTTTTTGTTTCCATTCGCCCTGCTGTATGTCACACACTGGTGAGGGTTGGTGTTTTCTGCAGCCTGAAGGATTTTACTCTCCCAGTGAGGCTCATTATAAATCCTAATCTTATTTTTAATGGCTGCTTGGACTGACACCAAACATGCTTTTTATTTAAAATTTACATTGCTGCCCTGATTTACATTAGGGATAACAATGGAATGAATTGGGATACCCAGACATCCATGTGCTATAATTAAGGCTCATTTTGGCCAAAAACCCACAGAGAGAGCAGGGCTGAGACATTCCTGGGAAAACGATGCAGGAAAAGTTATCTCCTGATCCTCAGCCAGACCCTCTCCCTGAAGACCGCAAGGGCCCAGCCTCATGACGTCAGCGTTCAGACAGGCATTAAGCCCATCACCTTAGTCATTTTAGGCTGCTCTAACAAGGTACCGTAGACTGGTGGCCTAAACAACAGACATGTATTTCTCATAGTTCTGGAGGCTGGGAAGTCCGAGGTCAAGGTGCAGGCTGATTAGATTCCTGGTGAGAGCCTCTTCCTGGCTTACAGGTGGCTGCCTCCTGCTGTGTCCTCACACAGGGAGAGAGGGAGCTGTGGTCTCTTCTTTCTATGAGGACATAAATTCCATCACAGGGCCTCTATCCCCATGACCTCATCTAAGCCAAAGGTCCTACCTCCAATCACATGGGGAGAAAGGGCTTTAGTATATGAATCTGCAGAGGACAGAAACATTTAGTCCACAAGAAATAAAGAGAACCAATGAGAATTTTGAGCACCTCAAAGGAAAAAAAAATTGCATCAGGTTCTGATTTTGATATAGGTCATCAGACTGGTCTGGGGCTTTCTACACATATATTAAATAAAACTTTATAATTCTCGCTTTCATAAATTTTTAAAAAGATGACTCATTGTGTAAATGACTTGGCAGTCCTTCCTCAGGATTGAGCCTTTATAAAAGGACTTTTGAGCCTTCGGTTAAAAGTTCACTTTTTCCATTAAGCAAAAAGCAAGAGACAAGGAAAAGGGACAATGCCCCATCAGACCTTTCACCTGGAAGTCACCAGCCCATCCTCAGACTAATTTAAAGAGAAGGGAAGAGGGGGTGTGGGGAGAGGGGTGGAAAGAGCTGTCCAGGTGCCGGCTCCTGGAGGCAGCGTTGGCAATGCCGTCCATCCCCGGTGCCACAGGGAGAACTGCTGAGTCGAATTTGAGGTGCTTTTGTGGCACAGAATGTTGTCAGGCATGAATGCAGTATATGTCCACTGAGCCCTGTGAGTGCCTATGGGGGGAAAAATGAAAGAGTAGATGATCAAGTGGCTTGGGTAATCGGCCTCTCCAGGGCCCAGCCAAGAGGCGGACAGACAAGACAGCATCTGCATTGGGTCCATTGGGAAGCCCTAACGATGTCGAGACTGCATTAGAAATGCCTACCATTTCTGGTCAGGATTTGATTCAGAGGAAAGAATTCACCAGTAGGAGAAGATAACCACATGGCTCTTAATTTTCAGTAGGGTAGAAGATATCATGAACCCTCCACTATTATTTAATAAGTAACTCTAAACCTATTTTTCAAGTTTTGGTGGCATTACAATTGTTATCATCATGACTCTATACTTGGCTATATCTAAGGTATCCTGGAATGGCCACGGAATATCAGGACAGACAGCCAGAATGACTGGCAAGAGTTGGCAAGTAATAATGATGATGACTAACATTTACTGAACACTTACTATACACTTGGCAATGTGCAAAGGTCACTATATAGGGTGGGGCAAAATTAGGTTTATAGTAGTTCAGGTGGAAAATAATACAATAATTAATAAATAATAATACAAGAATGAACTCAATGTTTCACGTATTCACAACCGTAATCCCACCCTGTGTACACCATCTCACTTAAGCTTCTGGATGGTTCTGTGAGGTAGGTGTTGTCATTGTCTCATTTCCCCCAAAGCCAAGATTTGAACCCAAATCTGCCAGATTCAGAAACCAGGCACTTAGCTACTTCCTGTGGAGTCACCCTGCATTCCGAATTGTCTCTTATTTTTCTTCAGAAGTCAGGCTAGATGGTAAGGAATTGGTCAGAATAACATATGCACCCATGAAAAACATAGCCACAGACCCACAGAGCTACTTATTCACTAATTAAAAATAAACACTGGATGCTGGAGACCCAGGGAGGCAGACAGAAAGTCAAAGGACGAGCTATGCTGTTGCTTCTTTGAGAACATATGTCAGCTCCCTTGATTTAGGTTTGCCACCACCAGTCCCTTAAAAAAGAAATGGAGACTCATCTCGTTTACCAAAATTTACCCAGAGATTGTCCTGTCTCAAAACCAGCTCCTACTTTTCATTCCTGTAATCACAGATTAATTCTTTCTGATGCACTCCATGCACCCGGGTGCCTTATGGCATCACAGTGCCACTGTAGTAATTGAGATTTTCTGTGATCACTTTAAGGTTTTCCTTCTTCCCATTTAAAAAACAACAAAGTTTTCCACAACCCCGTATTAGCCAATACAGTACAACATTATCTCACAAATGAAGGTGACACTAATCATTAAAAAGACCTGTGTGAAAGGTAATCACGTATTTGCTCTGAGGGAGAAGTTGAGGGAAAAGTGTCTGAGGGTCAAGTGCTGTGCTACCTTCATTTCATTCACTGTCCCCATCACCGACCTCTTGGGCTGTTTTACACACAAGGAACCTGAGGCTCAGAGTATAAGATGCAGTCGGATTCTAATTCTAACAGAGGTCATCAGACTGGTCTGGGGCTTCAACACACGCAGTCAGAGGTCTTTGAATGCACAGAGCTGGTCACATTCACAGTGGTAACAGGCTCGGGTACAGAGAAGTGGTTCAGTCGTTTCGAAGGATTTCATTCAACTAAAGAATAAACTAAAAAATGTCTTCCCTAAGGAATGAAGTGGACTTTTCCCAGGGTTTATTGTTTAATTAGGGAATTGCTAACTAGAAACTAAAGCTGATCCTTGACTCTGCAGACCACTCTTCTGCTCTCTCCTTCCCCCGCCCACCCCCTCCCGGTCCCCAGGACAGCCTCGGGCAAAGCCGCCATCTGATGCTTCCAGAGGAGCTGGCACATCTCAGAAACACCAACAAGGGCTTTTTAATGACATCCTTGTTCCCTCATTTGGAGAAAGGGGGTGAAAACTGTGCGGGGAAAGCAGCTAATGGTCGCAGGAAAACACCAACTCATCTGTTTTGTACTAGAAAACCATGGAATCCCAAGAAAATACTCCCTTCTATTGCCCATTTTGTCTTATCTTACCAAGAATTCTATCTGGGTCAAAAATATGATTTCTATTGCTAGACACTGAGAAGTTCACTCACGGGGTAGTATGTTTTCATTATACTCCATATTATTCTGCTCTTGTTCTATTTCTTATGTCCCTGCCTTGGGAATCAGATTTAACTCCCTCCCCAGCAGTGATCTCGTAAGTTTCTTAAACGTGTCACTTCTAAAGATTCACTTTGTATTATATGTCACGTACCCCCAAATGCGCAGGGACATTAAAGAGAATAAATTAAACCAAAGATATAGTTTATTTTGGACTGACCAGCGTGAGTCTGTATTTGGAAAGTGGAGAGGATAAAAAGCATTTTGTCGTGTTTGTGTAAACCAGGCAGATTCTCCCAACATGTTTTCCAATTTTGTTCTGCTTTCCTGTGCTCCTGCCTGAGGACACTGACGTCTGGACAATCAGTGGCAGGGGCTTACACACGCGTAATGTCGAGCACAAGGCTGAGGAGCTGCTGAAACGGTTGAAAAGTTTCTGTGTGGAATCCACCACAAAGTACCAGTTAAAAGGGGCAGGAGTGAGGACTGAGCTCCCACATGACTGAGACGAAAAAAGATAATACCCCCAGGCATCTGTATGTCTCAGCATTTAAATTATATCCCTTGAAATGCCAATTTGGACTTTGTGCCAAGAAGCAGTTGAAGCCCTTTTTCATGGAAATACCCAATAGAAGACCAATCTGTTTAAATGAAAGGTGTCTCTAATCATTTGGTATAAACATAACATGTTTTTATTTTATTAGGTAACCTTGAATTATCTTGGCCTCTAATGAGGAACTTGTATTGTTCCCGATTCTCAATAGTTTCATGAAATTGTGTTGCCTAAATGTGAATTCTGATGCAAAAAAGATAAGAAAATCCTATCTAATTATTTAAATACAATTGCTTGATCCAACACATTTTCTACTTTTTAGAAAAGTCTGTTATTCATTGTAGAAATAATCTTATGTATAAAGGGTTTTCCCTCAAAGTGGCAGGTCCTCCTGGGTCCCCTGGTAGAGTGAAAATTGCCCATAGATTTGTTTCTAAGTCGTCTGACCATTTTTCTATTTTCTCCCTTTCTGAATTCCAGTCTGTTGTTCTTGTTGTAGGATCAGCGATTATATGGATCTGACCCCTGTAGACATTGTGGGGAAGAGATGCTACCACTTCATCCACGCTGAGGACGTTGAGGGCATCAGGCACAGTCACTTGGACTGTGAGTACCTCTTGAGTGTGGGCACAAGCAGGCTGGTTTGGTCTCTCTGCCTGTTTGGTTTCAGTGCTAATTCCTCCCTTCTCGTCTCCTGTGTATCTTTGAGGTGACGGTCAGCATACGGTGAGATGTGAAACATAAATCACTTCAACTTCTGTTAGAATTAGACTGAAAGTTGGACCTGAGGCCTAGAGAAATTGCTGGATCCTTAGGTGCTCACTCAGAATTTTGTGGTCTCTTGTGCTTTCTCTCCGATGAAGTAATGGTGGAACCTTTGTCTTAAGTGCTTTCTTGACCCTTTCATATTCTAGGGAGCAATTTCCACTCTGAAATTTGTGGTCTCAGTTTCAAAATATAGGCAGGAGAAGACAGGTTCAAACAGAACCTATAAAATGTCTACTTGACAAACCACAAAACTAGGAGGAAGCCCAGGAGCAGGGCAGAGCACACACGGTGCAGACACGGCTCTCAAAGGCAGTGTCGTCTCACGGCACTTCTGGAAAGAGGGTTATTCAGAGGAGCAGGTACCTCCATCTCCGGACTCCTGGGAGAAAGAAACTAATCTTTGAGTCTGGGTCCCAGCTCCTGACCTGCAGGCTGACCTCCAAGGCACCTTTTGTGGCATTTAAGCAAAGCAGGACCAGCAGTTCCCTGGCTGGGTCCTGGTAGTAACCTGCACACCAGCATCCCCCTGAAGTTTTCCCTCATTGGACTCATCTGGGCTGTTTACACTGGGCATGGAAGGGGTCTGATAAGCCCATAAGGTGAGAGGCACTGGGTAGACCTCTTACCTCTTAGGAAGGAGCTGTCTTGTCTTCTTCCAACCAGAGGCCCTTTTTTGTGACCATTCCACAGATTCTTCCTAAAAGAGGAGGGCCCTGCCAGCTTTACTCCTCAAAGGTTCTGAACCCAGTCCTGAACTCTGATTTTAAATACATGCGAGGTGCCCCAAATGAGATGGTACACCTTGAAGTTGAAGCTTTTTGTAGTAAAAGCAGCCAGGTGGCCTCTGTATTTTTTTCCTCTCTCCTTTGTTGCCATGGTTGAGGAGAGCTGTCTCAGATCTTTCCCTTGCAGTTGTTTGCTCATTTCAAACTCAGGTATTCAAAAAGATAATGGAGAGACAGTAAGCTAGCCAAAGTCCCAGGTTGGGAGCATCTTGTTCTGTGCTTTTAACCCTGCATTAGCAGCAATGATCTGGGACCACGTTCAGTGTCAAACTTTGTATATGACACATCTATGGGAAAAGCCTGCCCTCAAGGCTGCTCAGCAGCAGATTTTACTCCCAGCAAAGAGAGCATGCCTTGGTATCACACACCAGGGATTTCGGGGGCACACTTGTTGCTGTAGATAAATGGGTGTTGTGTATTGCAGAAGCAGATGGCTCTTCAATTAATTGGGGGGTGGGGGGGAATGATGCTGTTTCCTGAAAGGAAACATCAGGTTTTTGTAGCTGGGAATTTAAAGAAAATGGAGAAAAATTAGAATCTTTAGAGGAAGCTATGAATATCTTTTTAAACCAATAAATGCCAAAGAACCAGACTTTAAAAATGAACATATTGTTTTTAGGATACTATCATAGACCACGTGTGTGGGGAGAGAAGGGTGCTTTTTCATTTGGGAATCTTAATTGAGGTCTAAATTCAGAAACCTGGTGCTACAAAAAAGAACTTTGTCATCCTCAGTTATTATTTGGAAAACATCATGCTTTCTCTGAGGCTTGATTTACAGCTTGAAGAAACACGATTGCTCAGGTACAGTGAGCTTAGGCAGTTCATTCCTCCCCATAAAGCAAAGGTCTCCAACAAAATATGTTTGATGCCATTCTTTCTGATCTACTTTTATCTTATTTTCAGTAACCAGAATAATTTGAGAGTGCTGAAAATAAACAACTCTGCTATTCACTATTGTGCTAGTCTCCTAATTTTTCTGGTATCTTGCCAACTAATAAACAGAGAAGGTATGCTTTCAAATTCTGTGATTTTTTTCATTACTTGATATTGACATACTGGCTATTGCTTTATGATTTAGCCTACTAACCATGATTGAGTTCACTCTTTCAACTTGTATACATGACTTCTAATTTTAAGTTCTTTTAATAACCTAAAACATATGAAAAACAAATAGAATGAGCTGATAATTCTGCACAGTAAAATACACTTCACATATTTAGCTATCACGCTGCGGAATAACTCCACAATGTCAAGTAGCACACAATTAGTAAAACTGTAGGGGGAGGAAAAGGAGTGTTTTGATCCTGAAGAATTTTGATCCTAATCAGATTGAAATTTCAGCGTTCTTGTAGTGCTTAATATCTTCAATCACACACACACACACACACACACACACACACACAAATCCAACTGATGTCAATGTCAGGTTTTGCATTCTGTGACTGAAATAAAATGCTAAAATATACAAATGCATCTTGCTTTGTACAATAAACATTAGCATCATTATAAAGTAAGATTGAGTCTAAAATTGTGTGATGGAATATCCCGTGTTTACCTAATCCTCTAACCAAAGCCAGCCCAGTAACAAAATGACAGAGCATGCAATAAGTCTTGGTTGTGTAAACAGTGGGGAAAAAAGGCAAAAAGCCAGCACAGCATCTTGCTTGTCCAAAGCCCTAGGCTATTACTGAAGGATGCCTCGATTGTGCCTTCTTGGCAGGAGAAGGTCATGGTGACATAGAATCGGCTCAAGAATAAGACAGAATTCTAAAACAAAGGGATGGTTCGAAAATAAACCACATTAACTATTTAGCTTTTCTTCCTAAAGCTATTGGCACAATTCCTGGTTCTGTCCATGAAAGACAGTTTTTAGTTATCTGATAATATTGTTGATACTTTGATATCTGTCTTGTGCTCCGGTTTATGGGTAAAAATTTTTTTAAACACTCAATAGACTTTGATAACCCAAAATGCTATCTTTATCACTTATATCTCTTTTCCTAGCATACACATCTGCAAATCCTTAGGCGAACTTGTCTCTAGAACAAGAAAAGTAAAAGGAAATCTCAGCTGCACCAGCATTTGACAACTTTGATAAATTGAACCAAGAACATTGGCCCATCTACTCTCCCATTAGGTTAGCATGAGATACCTGATAGTTCACTGGGTTTCAATGGAGAGAATCACTAAAAATCACATTATCTATACCAACATGGTGAGTTAGTGAAATTATATTGGTGTTCTAAAACCAGGGGAGTTTTATTTTAGGTCCTCCTTTTTTCACACTGTGAGCAAAATCCTCTGTGATTTTTTTCTGTTTGTCACCTCACTGAAGTCATTGAACCCAATCTCATTGATTCTTCAAGTCAAATTGACCAAATCAACATATCAAAGTTTGAATTTTCAACCATTCATATTAGCATTTTTTTAGCAACTTTTCCTATCACCCTCCAGTTCTCCACTCTTCAGGAGGTATTGACCTTGAGATGACTAGTCATTGTCACCCCAGAGTCGCATGTTCCAGTTTTCTAGAGCATCTGCATCACTCTTGAACATGAAGGAAGCAGCACAACCATCTACTACTCCACCTGCACCTGTAGCCTGAAAAATAGAAGGGCAAATCTTAGGTGCTAAACCAGACAGAGGAACATGCTCTCAGTTTCTCTGTAGTCCCTTTTAATCCAGGCTTTTGCCTACAGAAAATACTAAATTTGTCTTGAGATACCCCTAGGGTTCTCCCCTGGTCAAATCAACAACTCTAAAACCTGGAAGAGCCCTGAGGGAAACTTTCCTTTCCCTTTATAATACTGTGCTCCACCAGCAAGGTTTAAGTCTGGAGCTATGGGTCTTTAGAGAAGAGAAGCCAACAAGTACAGAAGTGGTGGCAGTTTTCCCTTCTAGAACCAGGCAGGATGAGGAAACTCTGGGCTATTTCAGAAATAGAGAAGGACTTCCAGCTTGTCTATAAGATCATGGAGAGTTAAAAAGCATGGTCTGTCCAATGTATTTGGAGGTGGTTAAAAAAAAATACAGTGGCCTAAGTGTTTATTTCTTAATTACTAAATTCTATACTTCCTAACAAAAGGAATACACAGCTACCTGGCATAATGCATCCCATGCTGTTTTGCATCAATAACCTCTACACTTTCTCCTGAAGGCGTCTCATCGCCAATGCATGCCGACTGCTTAATGCAGGACTAATTAGTATATCCCCTTCCAGTCTGCAGGCCCTCCATTGTAATTCCTTCCCAGCTCATTTTTTTCCACAACGGAGCATCAATCAAAGTAAGTGCCCTGCCTGCCTAGGAAACACAAGATGTCCTCCATGCATTTGTCATCTGCCACACAAACAAAGGGGGAATTTAATCGTTGATTTGGGTATGCTGCCATTGCACGCAGTAAAGGAAGCTGCAAGTGAGGGGAGAAGGGAAGGTATCGTTTGATGGGTGGGCTAAATGCAGAGAACACAGGGGACTGTCTTCTATTCTCTGATTTTAGCTTTTTTTCAGGCCTGACTCTAGGGATTTAGCTACAGCCTAATCATTGGCGGGACTTTTCTCCCCAAAGCAAATGATTTTTCCTCATCTTCCATATGAATATGAAAATTACCATGAAAGGAACTGTGTGTAATAGCTATCATGTCTGACTTCTTTTTTAAAGATTTTATTTATTTATTCTTAGAGAGGGGGAGGGAGGAAGGAGAGGAAGAGAAATATTGATCGGTTGCTTCTCACAGGAGCCCTGACCTGGGACTGCGCCCACAACCCAGGCATGTGCCCTGACTGGGAATCGAACTGGTGACCTTTTGTTTTACAGGAAGACACACAACCAACTGAGCCATGTCAGTCAGGGAATGGCTGACTTTTTGCAAAAGCCAAGCCAGCCTATACAGTGTGCCTGTCCACTAGTTAAAAAGACTGTCACATAGAGACAAAAAAAAGTCAGGTTTCTATGCAGGAGTGAATTAGTATTATTATTTTATGTTTTTTCTTGGGAGGGAGGAGGGTGAAAAATGCTGATTTTAGATTTTCAAGTCCAAGGACAGGCAAACACAGGGAACAGAGACCAGCAAGGGCCTAGCCACCAGCCGAGTGTCCCTGCTGCAGTGCATTACAGAAATGCAGGATTTCAGGTGTACCCCCCAGGCTTGCTGACCTGAACTGCAGTTAACAAGTTCCCTAGCTGACTTTATCTATGTTAAAGTTTGAGAAATACTTACTGTACTAGTATTTAGAAAGCATCATTTTACATGGAGCAAAAGTAAACACAAATCAGCTAAGAATGTAAGGATTTCATTTTCCAATTGGGTAAGTTTATTAATAGCAGTAAAATATGAGTAGTGAATTGACTCTCAGGGTATCTCCATTGATGTTCAAATGAAATGAGTATGTGATTACTTGCTAACGAGAGTAACTTCATTACAAAGAAGTAAAGTTTTAAATATCGGTAGAGAAAGTTGAGTATAAATAGTAATAGTGAATTTATAATCAAAAGGCCTTCAGTTTTTTCCCAGGCTAATACTTTCCTGTGCACAAATACCTGTGTGAATATTCCTGTGCCGTATTGTTGTTCGAGTTCATCCAACATTTGTGAGTACTTAGGACATACAAAGCTTTGTGGGATTGCTAGAAGTTTCCAAAAATAACTAATGTGTGACCTCTACCTTCAAGGAGCTTATTACCAATAGAAAAGACAGCATAAAAACAGCCCATTTTGAAAGGGTGGCATAACATGAAGGCTATTAAGATATATAAACGAAACACAGATACCCCAGAGGTGGGGGCAACCAAGGAAGGATGGAGAATTCCCACAGGAGGCATTTTTTCCCTGGACCTTGAAAGAAGACGGCAGGAAGCCAAGATGGCAGGAGATATGGGGGCAGGGAGGTGGGGTGAGGGCAAACCAGGCGTAAAAGGGCTGACGAAAGGACACAAAAATACAACCACATATGGTCTCTTGTCTCTATTCAGAGAGTTAACCAAACTTTAGTTTGACTAATATACCCTAATACAATTCTAATGAGCATTCTGGAGGGGTTTTTTTTTTTTTATTACTATTTCAATCAGTAGCTGCTTTTATTATTTTTAAAAACAACACCTGATATTTGAGAGAAAATAACCCATTGCTCTTACAAAGCATGGTCAGAAAAAAAAATACTTCTAAGTCATCCACTGTAACCTAAAAACGTTAACTTAAAATCAATTCCATAACTTCTAATAATGACACTTTGTTCTTTTTCTTACATAAACCACATATTTAAAAATTACTTTCCTTAAAATATTGATTTAATGACATCCTACATATCTCAAAAAACTTCAGACTTTTTCTTACACAAATGAACAGCGTACAATTTGATTTGCACATGTCTTTAGCATACAGTGGTTTTTTTCTATAAATATAGGGTTATCTAAGGATTAGGTTATTTGAATCCTTTTATGAACTTCATATCCTCTCTGGCTTCCCAGAATTTTCGGTAGGACATATCAACTAGAATGCATCCAATTACGAATAAAGGAAACCCAAATAAAAGTGACTTACAGCTTCTCTACAATTGTCTCAACTTTCTGTTCATGATCAAAAGACAGGGAATCACCACCAGTCATCAGTTCCTCGCAGGGTACCGTCCAGTCAGGAAATGGTCAGTTGTTACTTTGTGTTCATTTTGGAAGGAAAAGAAAATACTCCCATGGGCTCTCCAATAGACACACACCCCCTTATGTCCTATTGTCCAGCATCTGGAGCATTTCATCAAATGACCAAGCCTGAACCACACACTAGCAGGGTGGAATTAACCACGACTGGTTTAAACAATCACGGTTTATCCCCCGGGACTTGGGAAGAGACCAGGTGGAGTCTTGGTAGCCAGAGGAAGTGGCAGGAGAGCTGTTCAGTGAGCAGTCAACAATCACAGCTCCACGGGAGAATCTGCAGCATTTTCACAACAAAGTGCTTAGATTTCTGAAGATTTACAAAACAGGTGAACAAATGGAATTTGTCCAGGCTTCTTTAAATATTAGTGATTTTCCAGAACACTAGTTTTTGTGTGCCCACGCCTCACCCCTTACACATTTGTTGTTAAAGATGTTTAGTAGTTTAATGAAGTGACTGCATCCAGAAACACAGGGTCCCTGAGTGTAAGATTTTCCTCTTCCCTTTTGCCTTTTTGGAGTCCTCCCTACATTCCAACTTAACCTCCCCAAGACTCCATTCCTCTTCAACTTGAAAGGGAGAAGAAGAATTCACCCAGGCCAGAACCCCCTGTGCTTTCCTAGCCCTGCGTACGCCACTTCCCATCGTGGTTATCACTGTTGTGAATTATTAGGGACAACAACCAAAGAGTCTGTCTCCCATTCAAAGGCAAATAGAAGTAAATCCTTAGTTTCAACATGAAGAAAACTTTTCCAGTGATCTCCCACAGTAGAGAGGCTTCCCTTTCAGCTTCACCGTCCAGCACCTCACCATATTTCAAACTTAAGCCAATCACTGGCAAGGGAAAAGGAATTGCTGTGACTAAGTGAGACTCCTACAGGACGTCAGCCCCCAACATGCGCCCGGTAAACTTAGTGAAGGAATGAACGAATCCACCATTTCTTTCGTTTTCTAGCCGTAACTCTCTAAATTCCACGCTGAAGGGTTCACTGCTTCTCCTTTATATAGTAAACTCCTGGCGGGGGTGGGGAGGGGGGCTGAACAACTAAAAATCAGCATGGGACTAAGAAATCCTCTGCCCTTAACTATTTTAGGTGGAGAAGGGGCAGAACAAGTGGCACCAAAGCTCCTGGTTGGACTGAAAACAGCTTGAAAAAGTATCTGAGATGTCAGATGTCGCTCGTGCCAATTACTTTGATCCTTCCTGTCTCAGAACATGATACCATCAGTGTTTAAAAGCTTTGGTTTTCAATTCAGTCCATTATCATGGAGAAAAAGGGAATTTATTTTTTAAACTTCACAAATTGACATGTTCCAAATCAATGAAAAGTTTTCTGCATGATTCAATATTAACAGTTAATAAAAATCTATCAATTGGCTGGGGTACAGGAAAAAACCTCTTCTGAGGTTATAAATCACACAGATAGCAATTCAAGCAGGGCCTGTCATTAGTGTATTAGGGGGAAATCCATAGATGATGCATAGTTGTTCGCAGAACGTCCACAGGTTTTCTGTCCTTAAGCTCGTAACTCAGATTAAGCATCAAATATCATTAAACTTCACCAAATATTGCTCAGCACAGAGATTTAAAAAAAAAACCTAAAAACCAATTCGTGGATGCCTGCTATTTAAGACATCTAGCTCACTAATTGCAAAATCTATAGGAAAGTCTGCACAGCATCAAAGACTTGGTTGATCCTATGAGCAATTCTAAATGAAAAACTGTCTCCATTGCAAGTAAATAAAGCACTTAATGCACAGTCTCTGGCTCTAATGCTGTTTCTCCTGTGGGCTTTGAAAATGACCTTCCTGAGAGCATCAAGGACTATAACTTTTTAGATAAAGAAACTTGTTCTTGTTTTAAGTCTATGTCAGGTTCATTCCCCTATAAGCCCACAGTTTTCAAAAGCAGAGGAAAAGTAATCCAGAATTTAAAAAAAAAAAAAACTCCTGTTTCCAGAATGAAGTTGCCTGTCAGCCTGCCTTGGGCCTTAGGTGGAAAAGCAGAGATTAAAGAGTCAGTATTCTTTTTCATGTTTCATCTGCCAGTTTTGTGAATGTAGAAAGAGAACCAGTGGCTACAGCTAAGCACCCAACTGTGGTATTAAACAGAAAGTGTGATTCTCTCTCTCTCTCTCACACTCACACACTCACACACACAAACACACACTCTCCACGTTAGGGAATTCAAAAATGAGTTTGAGTTTCTAGCACAGGCATCCGCTCTCCATTCTCTGAGCCATTGATGAAGGCACCTCAAGGAGGGGTGAATGGCGCTGCAGATGCGTCCTCCTATCGCCATGACAATAATGAAGCTCTTTGTTCAGCTGTGT
Organism: Phyllostomus discolor; assembly: GCF_004126475.2. NCBI lineage: Eukaryota > Metazoa > Chordata > Mammalia > Chiroptera > Phyllostomidae > Phyllostomus > Phyllostomus discolor. The sequence continues at coordinate 134,251,100 of NC_040903.2, read as the reverse complement.
GAATGTGAAGTGTGAAATCTCCCTCTGATGATCTCACCATTTCCTATTTATTCTATACTTACCTGAATACACCAAGTATTGCAGCTTTTTAATGCATATGCAAACCACTAAAATGTCCTTTTGTGAGACACTTTGCTAAAAGGCCGCTTTTGATATGTGTTCTTCAGCTCCTCTTCAAACTGAATGAGACTGCTTCCTTCTTTCCAAGACACAAGTAACTCACTATTTAGAGTCTTTGGCTTTGATTTGGTAGAACAGCCCAACAGGAAGAGACCATGTTCTCTTTTATTCTCCATATTTCTGAAGGCAAACTTGGACTGATTTGTTTTGATTTACTAACAGAATCATGTCCCTGCCACAGACACAGGCTTCCTTTATGTCCTTTCAGCCATCAGTCTATCTCTGTGGATGAAGTTTTCCCAAAGAAAACTGAAATGCCTCTGTGGGGAACTGTGCAGAGCCATGGACGTGTGCTTCAGCAACGAGGTCATCAGACTGGGTGGGGTGGTAGTTATTCTCTACAAGCAGTACATTCCTTGCATCCCTACCAGTAAGCTCAAACCAAGCGACCTGGTGACATTTGAAAAAGACATGCAATAAAACTGAGCACCCAGTCTTTGGAGGCAGCGGCAGGGGGTGGGGTGCAGGGAAGGCCACGTGTTCAGTCATTTGTCCTATGTTAGCTCTCTGCTATTTTCCTATGATTGAACTCTATTCACCACCCCCTTCACAGCTAGGGGTAGATGGTGTTGTGTTGCTAATAGCCAAAAACTGTCAAATGAGTGGGGCTTGGCCTTTCAACCAGGAAGAGTTAAGGCTCTGGGCCTCTACTGAATTCTTTTCTCAGTGGAGTCACTTCTGTCCCCTGAAAAGCACAGTTGGTAACTGAAAGGCACCATTAGTTTGGAAGGTAGGATGGCACTGATGACCATTTCGTGGTTTTCCTCAGAGCAATGGCAGCCAAAAGCAATTGGTTACACCCTAGACTTCAGGGTAAAAAGGAGCACATTCCTGTGTGGTAGCAGGGGCATACACGGTTACACCTGGGACCATGTGAGGTTGTCAGTGAATCCCGGAAAGAGATACTCGTCCTCCCTATGTATTCCTGTTTACCCTATAAAACCTAGGAAAAGGCCATTTAAATGTTTTGGGGTCCTCAAACAGAAATGAATTCCTATAGCACAACTTTAAAGACATAATTATACAGGTGTTACGATGCAATTAGTGGATCCAGTGAAGGACACATGGGCTGTGCCACCAAAAATTTGGAAAGCAAAAAGTGAACTTTGGTATAAATAAAAAAAAAAGGTGCCAGGTTAAGTGTCTGAACACAACATGATGTAGGATTACAAATATGACCCACATACATATTCCCTCTCTCTCTTTTCTTCCTCTTTTTATAGTTTGAGCACATTGTCATGAAATCATTCCTGGGCTCGATGGGTCGATGAGGATCTATCTCTTTTCAAGGGACAAACTATCTTGTAAGGACTTTCATAAGTGACTTATGTAATGCCTATTTCTGTTTTTCTCCACACACAAAAAAAGGGATTCTATGAAATAGACTGAAATAAAGATCCTCCCATTTTTCTCTATCTCAAGCTAAAACTCAAAAATAAAACAGCCACTGGATTAAAGAGAATCAAAAAAGTTTTTGTGTTCTTCAAGTTGTCTAATTTATTACAAACTAAAAATCTCTTTCAAACTGGCACCAAGGTGGCTTTTCTTCTTGAGCTGATTAGGACCACATGAGCTCAGGAAAAGCGTTAGATCCTGCTTCTGGCACAGCTGGAAGGATCCAACTGATTTGCCAGTATGATTTAAAAAAAAAAAAAGAAAGAAGCTTCATCTCAAAGTCATACATTTATATTTTGAAGCCCCAAGAAAAAATTATTCCTTGTTCATTTTGAAAGAAGTAAAATCCATGATGGCGTCTTTCAGGGGACCTCCTGAAAAACAAAAGCAACTGGGGCAATATTTGGGTCATCCTTCCATACCACAGTGGGAGCTAACTCAGTGCCTTATCTCGAGTTATGTAGATCCCCACTGATGCGGGGTCTCACTCAGAAACACTAATCCTCAGGAAATAGTCATGATCTAAGACTATGCTAGAATGTTTTCCTTTTAAGAATTCTGTTTGCCAGGCTGTCCCAGGGCAAATTAATGGATTAGGTCAAACTTTTTCTTCAGCCAACCAGTGATGGCTCCCAGATCTGCTTTGTGGCATTCACCATGGTAAGTTAAACACCCAAGTAGCTCCTGTCTCTCCAAGGAACCCCACCCCACGGGATTCCCTTAGTGGTCAGCCTTTTCACAACCACTTCCTCACGTGGAAATTGACCTGGTCTCTCTTTCATTAGGTCTCCTGCCTTTGCCAAATGGCCCTTGGCCTGGGAGATAAGGAAGGCTGCATTAGTGTATTCATGAGCCCTAATAAAGTTGTATTTATCTTCTCAGGAAACACAGATGCACCTAAACAGAACAAGAGTCATACTGCCTTAACTCAAAAAGATGACAACATAATTTCAGTCTTCTAACAAATAAGCCTTTCAGCCCCCTTCATAGCTTATATGTGGATCCATCCCACCACGCAGGCAGAATGTTTTGCTGACCATGTGTTTCTGAATTGAGATTTTGTTTGTTTGTTTGCTTGCTTGATTATTTTTAGGTAAGAGACAGTATTAGGAAGAGAAAGTGATCTTTATGTTGATTCTGCACATTCTAATTTGACTTTAATTCCTTTTTCACATTGACCCTTTCTATGTACCATATTTTAGGGACACACACACACACACACATATATTTTAAATTTGCCTGCTTTTGGTCAAAAATCCAGTATCCCCAGCCATTTCAGTGGCCCACTATTTCAATGTTTTCTTCACATGATTCAAAAACAGGGGCTTCTTAGCCTCTTTGCCTTTGTTAAATTAGTAGAACTATTTGAAATTATTCCTTGTTCCAGATACACAGCTGAGAGAATCATACACCAGTCCCTGACTGGGGCTATCAGTTTTTTTCTCTGTAAAAATACTGGGCAGAGTTTCATAACCCATCGTTCCTCTATTAACAGTTAACCAGGATGAGAGTATTTGAATAAAAGCACATCTTGTTGCATGCAACGGTGGTTTGACAGAAGAGCCTTATGACAGAGTTCGAATTTTACTGCTTTCAGCTTCACCATGCAGCCTTGTAGCCTGGGAGGCCATGCGTGCAGAACGGCAGAACTTACAACCGCCTACAAAGGGAGAGCACGATGCTACCTGTGGAGCCCTGCCACCAGGAAAGGATGACAGCTCTGGGCCTTAAAAATACCCTAAACTGGTGAATAGTTACGGAATAGAACTTGCCACTACTTAAGCACTCATCAAAGCAAGGCTTTTTCAAACAAGTGTTATGACATAATTACTCAATTTTACAACTATCTATTTAGTGTATTGTGAGAAAAAAGGAAGAATGAGAGAAAAGCATTGAAGTTTCTATGTTTCTGTATATAATATGTGAAGGTTTGATTCTTGATCACTTTCGGAGCCAGGGAGAGTGGCTCAGACACAACGGGAAGAGCTACAACAGCCTGAAACACAGCTCTTTTTGAAAGTGACTTCCCTTTACTCCTCTACCTCCCCCCACCAAAAAAAAAATCAAAATGTACTTCATGAAACTATTGTATATGAAGCACTTATTAGCCGTAATTAAATGGACAATATGAATTTACTACGTCTTTAGGACTTTGGCTTGTTCTGGTTTAGAGCAAGATGATTAATGCAAATACATATTACTTGAGATAACCATTTAGCAGCTAATTTAGTCAAATTTATTACAGCAGTTAGAGCTTTTTCATTTTAGCAGACGGAGACAAGGACATGCCAAAAGTGGGAGACGTGGACGAGTGCACACTGCCCTCTAGTGGCCAGCCAGCTGGCGCACTTCTGGGGGTGTGGAGTTGCTGCCACGCGTATCCAAGCAATAGCATCAGGTTCTACACGTTTCCAGCATCATTTTAAACCATTCTCATCCATAGCACTTTATTTCAGGGATGATTTACTGCACTTTCCCCCCTTACTAGCTCAGGAGTACCTAGATACAAATCAAATCAATTTCAACTTGGCAAGATTTTGGTTAAAGTATCATTTTTAACATCTGCATTTTCAAGCTCTCTTTCAGTGGGTATTTAATGGCACCGTTTCACATTACTGATTGTTTTTACTTGTTCCTTCATTTTGGGCCATATTTCAGAGTCTGTGTGGAGCTGTCACTCTGTTTGGCTCCAGTCAAATCAATTCTGTGCCTCCCTCAGGCCAGAGTTTCTCTGTGACTTGGTTGGGAAATTTGTTTTGTTCCAACATTCCATGAAGTCCCACCAGAATTTCCCCGGCCTGGCCGATGTAAATGTAGTTCATACATGGACTGTAAATTCTGCTACACAAGATCAAAAGGAACAGATGCATAAGGACGCAGACTGATACTGCTGCACTGGGGTGAACGATCAAAGACGGAGGGCGAACGCACCTTCGGAACCACTCAAATAGCCAGAATCGCAAAGAGGTCTACCTCGGAGCTATGAATAAATCCATGTGCATTCGCCTTCGTTACCATCTAATGTCAAACCCATTGCCGATACCCACACTGCATTAGGTGTTCTGTGAGCCACAGAGATTTGTAGTCCTTTTATTCTTCCTTTCACATCGTGGCTTCCCAAAACAGAACAAAGTCTTGCTGCAAATGCTAGTAACCCTCATGAGGGAGATGCTGCTCCACTGAACTGCTGATTGTATTTGTCCCACTAATGGCAGTCTCCATTAAGCAGAGAGAGGGGCACCTTGGCTTGGTGCGGGACCTCCCCTCTCTGAGTTGAAGTGTTGCAGACAATGATCATCTGGTCCCCGTCTTAATACACAGTGCCTTCTGTTTTGTTTCGTTCTGTCTTTACCCCCAGTGCTGAATAAGGGCCAGTGTGTGACGAAGTACTACCGGTGGATGCAAAAGAACGGAGGCTATATCTGGATACAGTCTAGCGCCACCATAGCTATTAATGCCAAGAATGCAAACGAGAAGAACATCATCTGGGTGAATTATCTTCTTAGGTATAGTTTCTAATTCTTTTTTTGCTTCTGTTTCAGTTATAAAGTAGACAGCCTAATGGTTAATAACTGACATGTGGTATTATCTTTTGACAGTATCTGGTGTAGATTAAGTGGAAATTCTGCTTTTCTTTCCACAAGATTTTTTAAAAATGTGGAAAAATCAAAGCTATATTGGAAGGGCCTTTCAGGGTAGACTCACAACATTTTCAATAATTCTTGGTCTGTCAGCATTTGGGCAGCTCTGCAGAAGTGGCTTTGGTTTCTCCACAAATGCTCAGGCTTTAAAAAGAACACAGACTTTTGCCTCAAGCTGAAGGCTGCAAGGGCACCTCCTTCCCCCCACTGCATGCACACATCCTCACATGCTCCAATCCTTGTGAAAATTAAGCAAAAGGGGATGAAAAAGAGGTGGTAGGGTATATTGTGGGGTATTACAGCCCTTTGCAGTCCTCAGCATATTCCATAGGATTTGATTGCCTAGACGTTGAAGTTGTGGTAAGCAAAGTGGCTTGCTTTGCTGGAATCAAGATAACATCAGTATAAAAATGAAGACAATCTTCTTTTGCCTGCTCTGTGATCTCAGGCAAGCTTTACAGCTGTTTTAATGTATCCTCAAATTTACATCCTCGAAAGCAGCCAAACTCAACAGCTTCCTAAATTCTAGTGTACAAGACCATTTCTCAATCCTTTAGATTCAAACTAGAAAAAAGGAACCAGGACCAAAGCCCAGTGGTCTGTGTTTGGGCCAGGCTTCCTGGGAGGTTCTCCACCAATCCTGCCATGGAGCTCTTCGAATGTTCGACCTGGTTCCCTCCCACCCCAGTCACTCCAGTCGTTGGCTTCTCTTGGCCTGCAGCCACCAAGCAGGGCCCACACATGGTCTGAGTAGGAAAACCTCCAATAGATTTTATGAATGGAAGTTGTTGCCCTTTGGCTGATAATCTAGACAGGGAGTACTCAAATGCCATTTTTCTTTAAGACAGCCAAATGGAACTGAGATGCTGACAACCATGGCTCATCAGCACACTGACCCTTAGCGTGTGCTCCTGCACACTGGTGAGGACTTGAAGGCATGGATGTGCTTGCTACCAATAGCATATCAATCAGACACTAATGATTATTGCTCTGGGGTGGGCCTTAATGTGCACCACTTAAAAGAGTCTTCATTTATCTACTTTCATTTTCCTTTCTTGACCTCCTCTACTCTCCATTAATTCTCTCTAAAGGTATGTGTACTTAATGTGCATTCCTCCAAGGCCTGATTTTCATAGAGTCATGTGTTTGTGACATCAGGAAATTCCTTTATATAGAGGTTATGGAACAGTGGCAATACTGTTCCATACATCATGCAGAAGGTTATGAATACATGCCAAAGAGAAAACAGAATGAGGTACTTCGGTATTGATCTTTTGCTAGACAAAAATGGAGTTATGCTATATTATTAAGAATTAGGCATAGGTAACAGGCATACCACAGATGAAAAGATGTCTGTCCCCCATGCCAAAGTACCCTAGGGTACTAAAACAATCTATGTGGTTGTTACTCTCATTCAGAGATATTTCTTCCTATCTGGGTCTCTCTTACTGCACCATCAGCCTCATGACTTCCTGCTCTGCCTCCAAATGAAGGCATGAAAACGGCTAAGGAGAGGTCAGTCAACGCAACTTTGGATCAACACTGTTAGATTAACCTAGGACCACATGGTACAAGCTCATGAGTGTTTGGTGATCCTAGTCCATCTAATTGCCTATGGAGATAAAGAAATCAGTTTGGGTATGAAAGACAAGTCTTCAGGCTCAAGAGCCTCAATCTCAGACATGCTAGACCCGTTTCAGCCAACCCAAAGGCTCACCTTGAGTTCAATAATAACAGACTGTGAAGTTCTATGACAAGTGACTTATAACCTCCATGCTGTCTGGACTAACATAGATGGGCTTCATCAGGAGAAACTTCCTGAAGTAGTCACTGATTGGTATCACTTTGATAGGCTAGAGATTTAGTAAGAAAAGGAGCTAGTCTTGGCAAACAGCAACTATTGAAGTTTGTTATTCTTTCCCACATTCTTTTTCTCTGTTCTTCCCTGAGCAGTACTATCATGCTCCCTCTTCCTGCTCAGAATCCCTCATTCCTGGGCCCCATCCAGGCTTGTCCTTCTTGAACTTATTGCTCCCCAGTCTTCTTCCCATTCCCTCCCAAGACTTGGTAGATTTACAGGCTCAGAGTAGTCAGAGACTACATTAGTGCTAAGTCTACCTTCCCACCATTCGTCTCATCTGATTATCTAGAGAAAGCCCAGCTACTGAAGTTAACTCACACTAAGGAGCAAATGCCCGATAATCCATCTTAGTGAATTAACCTTCCCAGGGACACTTGCATTTTAGTTACTAAAACATGGACTCTTTAATCTAGGAATTTCACTAGAAATTAGCAAATGAGTCAGTAATCATCTGCTGTAAGATTCTGCTTGGCTAACCCTTATGGAAGGATAGGAGAGGCATTTTCCATTTTGAAGCAAGAGACTTTCCTTGTGGCTTCAAATTTTAGCAGCCTATGCTGCTCAGACCTTGGGCCAGCCCTGGAGTGACATTTCTAGAAGATATCTAACTCAAACTTTTCCAGAAGAGGCTTGTTCTTGAATTAAAAATAGAACAAAAATTAAACACATTTGCACAAGTGGGGTTAGATAAATTCCATTAGGGCCTCTCTCACTCTGGGACTCTACCCACTGCAATCAGATTTCCAGCTAACAAGCTACAGGTGTACACCACATGAGCAGATGAAAATGTGATTGTAATGGGTGTGTTGACAGTTCAGTAGCCATAATGCATGCATCCCAAAGTGCACCTGTGCATCTGTCAGATCTTAGGTGCCGAGGTTTCTGTCCCCACCTCCCACAGCTTTGGAGCCATCTGAACAACTGAGAAGCTCCACCAGGGAGCCAAGACAAGAGTACTGAGGCAATGGCCTCATTAGGAGCCCAAGAGAAGACAGCGAATACCAAGAGGTGTGGGAGTGAATTCTTCAAAGTACTTTTCATCCTCCCCACCACCCCCCACCAGGTGTTATACTAGGAGGAATGTTAAGCAGCACAGTTTCCTGGCCTCCAGTAGCACCTAATTATTTAAAAGATTTTTAGTGGCTTTCATGTTTGGGTATTCAATCATTGTAGCAAGGTGCACCTGCACCCCCACACATACAGTCCAAGCTTCTGTAAAAGTCCTGTGATGAGCTGAGAAATGATTTCATGTTTAGTTTTTTAAACTCTCTAAACTCCAAGTTTGGGGCAAGGAAGTAGGAAGAAGACGGTCAAAAGTAAACCATACAGAAGGGGTGTCTGCACGCCTGACGAATGCCTCCCTCCCCGCAGTAATCCAGAGTACAAGGACACGCCTATGGACATCGCCCAGCTCCCCCATCTACCGGAGAAAACATCAGAATCCTCAGAGACATCTGACTCTGAATCAGACTCTAAAGACACCTCAGGTATTACAGGTATTACTACTTCTCCATGTTCTGTAGTTACAGCATGCCTTTCCAAACACAAGGGGTGGGTCATGGCCAAAGGGGCAGTATCAGAGCACAGAAACTGGTCAGATTTGATATGGAGACATATGACACATCAAGTTATTACTGAGTCTCTCTCTGTCTCTAAACCCTCCACACACACCACCACCACCACATACCTATGTACACACCTGTGTGTGTGTATATCCAAAAGGTATCTGGCCATGTAAAATGAAACATAGAGACATTTATTGAAGATACAAAATACAAGAAAAGTTGTACATAGAACAATGACACCTTAGTCCCCTTCAAAGGAGGCACCCTGGGACCTCACAGAGTTCTCCCAATTGCCATCAGCTGCTTCATTGTATTTTCCTGAATCTCATTAATGACCTGAAATCTGTTCCCTTTCAAAGGTGATTGTAGTTTTGGGAAAAGCCAGAAGTCACAGGGCACCAAATCTAGGCTGTAGGGAGACTGAGTCACCTGGGCGATTTGATGTTTTGCCAAAAAAAAACTGCATGAGACAAGATGCATAAGCGGGCACATTGTTGTGATGAAGCTGCCAGTCACCAGTTGCCCATAGCTGTGGCCTTATGAATGGTCCCAATAGTTTCTGTGGAGAAATGTTCAAGCTTAACACAAAATTTGATGCAGATTCATTGCTGTACTTGCTCAGTCATTTTGAATGCCACGACCACATGCTCACCCCACAGCATCTACCGCCCACACTGACTAGTACAGTGAGGTTGTCATTGTCCTCACATGCACATTCCAGTCCACTGTTCTTGGCTGCCAGGTTACATCAGTGTGACACAAACCATTCACATTATATTAACAATGGCTTGACTTTTTCTGGACAGACCTTCACACTCATGTGTATTGTGTATGCCCAATACTTACATGTATGTATGTGCTGTAAATGTATACATGCATTTATGTGTATAAATATATATGTATATGTATGTTGTGGTGTATACTTATACACATAGATATAGGTGTACTGTGGTGTATAAATATATGTACACAAATACACTTCATGTCAGTCCCTCACTGGCCATACAGAGGGGCCCTGCCCTGACCCCATAGCCAACTCTGGCCTCTTTATCAGAAGCAGATAGCAGGACTGTCTCTGATGCTCCAAGGCAGACTCTGACTTTGCACCCCAAATATTCACATCCTCACCAAGCTGGAATTGAGCCTCTAGAGTCAGATACTTAACACCATTGGTAAATGACTCGGTACTGGACTGTTACTCATTTTCTGAATCTGTGCAAAACAAATCCATGCATTCCCATGTCGAATTATAGAGTGGTTACATGATTTTTCCAAGGTTCTGGTCCTGCTTCCACCAAAATGCATCACAGCAGTAACAGAAAACCAGCATCATCCCTAAGTCTTCTGAGGTTGTATTACCAGGAGAATCTATTGTCTTCAAAATATAAAATATATTGGATGGCTAGGGGTCCAGCTGCCACTCCCCTTCCTTGGACACCTGCTCTCCAGGTTTGTAAACACATATCCTTCCACTCCAGACACAGCCTCACGGAAGCAAAGGAGGTGAGGAACACTCACCAAGGATCTGTTTTCCTACCTCCTAAATTGCATTCATCAGAAGTTCTAGAATAGAAAGCCTCTGCTCCTGATTTATACAGTGAACAAAAAAGAAAAAACATTCCCTGCCCTATGGAACCTGTATTCTGTAATAGTTGGAAGAGATAGAAGTTAATAAAAATTAAGTAAAACATACAGTGAATCAGATGGTGGTAAATGCTATAGAGAAAAATAACTTTAGGCCCTAGCTGGTGTGGCTCAGTGGATTAAGCACTGGCCTGTGAAACAAAGGGTCACCGGTTCGATTCCCAGTCAGGGCACATGCCTGGGTTCCAGGCCAGGTCCCCAGTAGGGGGCACACAAGAAGCACCCACACATTGATGTTTCTCTCCCTCTCTTTCTCCCTTCCTCCCTCGCTGTCTGGAAATAAATGAATAAAATCTTTAAAAAATAAAAATTAAAAAACTGTAGGAACAGAGTGTGGTTTTCAATGAACAAATAGTCACCAGCGGAAAGCACATGCCCTCTTTAGAAAATCACCTTGCACACCATCATTTTTATGTGTCACTAACACCTTGTTCCAGGTTATTTACTCTGAGTCCCCGAGTAGTTCTGCTTGACCCTTCAAACGTTAATGTGCCTGAACCACCTGGGGATCTCATTCAAGTACAAAATCTGACTTGGTAGGTCTGGGTGGAGGCCTGCGATTCTGCATTTGTAACAAGTGCCCAGCTGGACCAGTGCTGTTGACCCATGAACACACTTTGAGTCAAGGTCCAGCTAATCTAGGCCCGGAGAGAAGACCAGGCTTTAAGTAACCAAGGTGGTAGAGAAGCTCAGGATAGGGACAAGACAGCTCCTGCAGGACCCCCAGCAAGTGAGAGACCGGTCTTGCCCCATTAATGTGGTGTCTCTTTTGTCTCCTCTCCTCTCCTCTCCCCACCGCGCCCCCCACCACGCCCCCCACCCGCACACAGAGGACAACGAGAACTCCAAGTCCGACGAGAAGGGGAACCAGTCTGAGAACAGCGAAGACCCGGAGCCCGACCGGAAAAAGTCGGGCAACACGTGCGACCAGGACATGAACTGCAATGACCAAGGCCACAGCTCCAGCAATCCTGACAGCCGCGACAGCGACGACAGCTTCGAGCACTCAGACTTTGAGAACCCCAAGGCAGGTGAGGATGGCTTCGGGGCCCTAGGCCCCATGCAGATCAAGGTGGAGCGCTACGTGGAGAGCGAGTCGGACTTGAGGCTGCAGAACTGCGAGTCGCTCACGTCAGACAGCGCCAAGGACTCGGACAGCGCGGGCGAGGCGGGCGCGCAGGCCCCCAGCAAGCACCAGAAGCGCAAAAAGAGGCGGAAACGGCAGAAGGGCGGCAGCGCCAGCCGAAGGCGCCTGTCCAGCGCTTCGAGCCCCGGAGGCCTGGACGCGGGCCTGGTGGAGCCCCCGCGGCTGCTGTCCTCCCCCAACAGTGCCTCGGTGCTCAAGATCAAGACGGAGATCTCGGAACCCATCAACTTCGACAACGACAGCAGCATCTGGAACTACCCGCCCAACCGGGAGATCTCCAGGAACGAGTCCCCCTACAGCATGACCAAGCCCCCCAGCTCCGAGCACTTCCCGTCCCCGCAGGGCGGCGGGGGCAGCGGGGGCCTGCACGTGGCCATCCCTGACTCGGTCCTCACCCCACCGGGCGCCGACGGGGCAGCCGCCCGCAAGACTCAGTTCAGCGCCTCCACCACCACCACCACGGCTTTGGCTCCCGTCGCCTCCGACCCACTGTCGCCCCCGCTCTCCGCGTCCCCGCGGGACAAGCACCCCGGGGGCGGCAGCGGGGGCGGCGGGAGTGGCCCCAGCGCGTCCAACTCCTTGCTGTACACTGGGGACCTGGAGGCGCTGCAGAGGTTGCAGGCTGGCAACGTGGTGCTCCCGTTGGTGCACAGGGTGACCGGGACCCTGGCGGCCACCAGCACGGCCGCACAAAGGGTCTACACCACGGGCACCATCCGCTACGCGCCGGCCGAGGTGACCCTGGCCATGCAGGGCAACCTGCTGCCCAACGCGCACGCTGTTAACTTCGTGGACGTTAACAGCCCCGGCTTCGGCCTTGACCCCAAGACGCCCATGGAGATGCTCTACCACCACGTGCACAGGCTCAACATGTCGGGACCCTTCGGCGGCGCGGTGAGCGCGGCCAGCCTGACGCAGATGCCCGCGGGCAACGTGTTCACCACGGCCGAGGGACTCTTCTCCACGCTGCCCTTCCCCGTCTACAGCAACGGCATCCACGCGGCACAGACTCTGGAGCGCAAGGACGACTGAGGCGGGCGTTCCGCTGGGAGGCATCGTCGTTGGCGTTTTCGTTTAGACCTTTAATTCTAGCACTTTGAATTTGGGCAGGTCAGCGTCTTCTCTCAACAGGACGTTCCCCATCCCATTCCCGCTTGCTTTCACTTGACTTATTCTTTCCTGTAAAGATATGTTTATTTTTGGCCTTCGGAGGATCAGACGACCAGTTGCCTGCCATTTTGTCTTCTTCTAAGATGTGTGTTGGGTTGTTTTGCTTTCCTTTGCATCTTTGTTAAGATGTCTTTCATGTGTATATGCCTCTGCCATAGAATACTCAGTCTTGTGGTCAAGAGATTTTTCAAGTGACAACCATTGGGTTTTCTTCACAAAGATCTTGATATGATCAAGATTGAAAGAGACAAGCATAAACAATATGCCCTGTTTGACTAAGTCAAATGAATTGGGGTGGCTTCTGCTTTTGTTCCTAATTCCTTTAAAAATAGGGGGGGATAGTATTTTAGAATTTTATGCAGAATTTAATTCTCTTTTTATGGTTAAGATTTTAAGATTTTCTTACTTGCACATAAAAATAATTTGGGTTCTTAAACTTAATTTCTGGCCTGTGACTAGAATGTTTAAAAAAAAAAAAACAGTTGGACTAAATGTTAATTACTGAAACATTAACTTAATTTCTAAAACCATGGTGCTATCATTTATTATTAATCTGTAATGTCTTCATACAAAATGCAGCTCCTGGGCTGGGTTTTGGGGGAAAAAAAAGAAGAAGTGTTCTGTCCTGGCCTGAAGTCCATTGCTGCAGTCTCCTTGGTTAGTTAAGACAAAGCCCTCATTAACGTTTGCTGCAGGACTTAAAATTTTTTACCTCCCAACTAACAAACATAGCCTCACATTAAATTTAATGGGTCAGTAAAGCCCTTTTTAAAGGGGCTTTTGGAGAACTCAATCGAACTGATTTGAGGAGCAGTTTAGGTACGTACTGCCTTTGGTTGAGCTGTTTTGTTTTCCTTTTCTCAGTCTAACTGAGGCTAATTTTTGCAACTTCAATAACACTTCAGAGTAAAAGAAGGAAACATATTTAACATGTTTTAATTTTGTTCATTTCTTGCTAAAAAGAAAAAAAAAGGAAGGTTGTATTTTGGGGGACTGATCTGATTTGATGGAATTTTTTTTTCCCTTTGGTTCTCTTATTTCTAGGTTGGAACCAATACAGTTTAAAACTAAAGAATGGGTTAATAAGCTTCAAACAGATAACTGCAACTGAAAACTGCACATTAAGTACAAAAAAAAAGAAAAAGAGAAAAATATCCTATTTTGTCTTTGTTGCCAGAAATCAGTGTAGTGTCAAACACTCCAAATGACTGTCGAGTATAAACTCTCCTTCCGCTCCATTTGGGCAGCTGTTCGTTAAGGCATCTAACGACAGATGTGAGAACTGTAACGTGTGCAGTGTGTACGTGTCCTTGGCTGTCGTCCATTGCAGTTTCAATGTGTGTTTCTATATGCAGTATATACTAAGCTAATGTAGTTGTTTTGTCCTTTGTCTTCTCTGTGCTCTATCTCTAGTCCGGAGTGGTCCAGTCCCATTCCCGCAGTCCTAGTGAATCAGTGATTCTTGGGGGTTAGTGGTTTTTGTGTGGTGGCCTTCCTCTGTGATGTCACCCCTATGCTGCTTCTACTGTCTGTGAACCTTCCGTTTCACTTTTTAAAATTCCTGCTGTTGCTTTGCTGGTGTATATTCTCCCAACCTCTCCTTTCTTTCCCTCTCCCTCTCCTCTCCCCCTTTCCTTCCTTCCTTCTCCAAAATCTTTTTCATTCTCAGAGATAAAAAGACTCTTAACTAGCTCAAGGTTAATGGAGCCATTTTTCCCACATGGAATTCTGGGTATGACTCTTTCTTCTGGAGTGCACCTCAAAGCACTGAAGAATAATGCTCAGATATACTAAATAAATTGATGCCATATAGCCTCAGTTGTTAACATTCCCAGAGTCCCTTGTGCTCTACCTATAAGCAGTGGGTGCTTTTCTTTGGTGTCCTTCCAGGTTGGCTGATGGAGCAATATATCAAGAAATTACCAGTGAGACAGAAAACTATTTCAAAGGTCAACCAACATTTTTTTAAAAAACAGAAGGGGAGGGTATATGGAATATAGAATTGTCATATATATATATTTGTTTATGCGTGCAATGCTACTATAGTAACTTGGCTGTCCTTTGAATATCACTGTGTTGAGTGGATTCCTCTAGGACCTTGATTTCTGTGAGTTGGGCCCAAACCACAGTGGAATAATGGCAAAATGAAGTGAAATACCACAGATTTTAATAGTGAGCTTAGTTGAAGGATTTAATAGTTTTAGAAGGTGAAGAAGGCTAATCACAAAATTTAAAGATTAATTTTGGAAGCTCTACTCTAGCTATCGAACAATCAAAGGAATGCACCTATCAGCTATAAAGAACAGCTAGACAGCTGTTTTTTTTTCTTTTATAAATGTTTCTGTGTTGTGTCAATATGACTTCTGGTGATTTAAACTAACAGATAATCACAGCTGCTGTCTAAATCCATAATGTTAAAATTACAAAATGAAAAAAAAAAAAAACTTCATTACCTGTGAAGACTGTGTCTGTGTTTTTAACTATTTCTTGTACAAATATATGAAAACTTTTATGAGGAGACTGGTGCCAAGTAGCTGAATAACGGGGAAAGGGATATTCTGTTCGTAAAAAATCTTAGCAGTGTTACCAACTCTACAACATATATATATACATATATATATATAAATTAAAACGTTACAAAGCGACAGCTATGGTACATTTGTTTTGTGTGAAGCTAACCGGACCTAACTTCCTGAGTGCCTGGCTTATTTTGAAACATTTTTTTTCATTGACCATTGATAATGCTGCAAATCAGAAATGTACATACTTCATTTACAACAGGGTTCTTTTTATACTTTTGTAGATTCTCATACATGTCACATACATGGTTGTCTTTATGTAACTTAATTTTTTCATCCGCAGGTGCCATTTTCATAATAAACTTCTCTTGGATTTGTTACTATCTGGCATCATTTCTTTTACATGTAACCATCCTAACTAATGAATGCTGGTAGTATTTGTTTAAGCAGGTACCTTGGTCATTATTCTTGATTAAAAACAAAAAAAAAGAAAGTAAAAAAAAAGATGCATCCATATTTTTTGCTAGTTTTGCGGGGGGAAGAATGCCTAGCTTGTGCACTGATGAGGCTGACAAGGCACAGATTAAGATGCTAATCCAAATACTACACCAAACTTGCAACCATCCTAAATTTTCAGCTACCCCAACTCATCGTCATACTGAGCATTACTATGCACATTATCAAAGCTGAACTTTGGCCTACCACATTAACCACTATGGAAAGTGTGCATTTTTTAAATTAATGCACAGTAAGTGATGATACTTTTCATACATTAATCATTTAAAATGCACTTGATATTTTCATTTATTACAAGCTATAATGTATAACCAACTATTCCATTGCTTATATCTTCTCTTTATACTAAATATGCATTTTCTTTCTCCAGACAAGCCAAGTAGGTCATGGTTGTGCTGTGTGATTGGCCAGGTCAGCATTCAGTCTGTCATGTTTTAAGGCAGGTCAGCTGGCTATCTCAAAAAAAAAAAGGAAGCAAACTTCAGTGCTATCTCAAAGTTAAGGATGGAGATGGGTCACCCGCTAAGTCTGTACTGTCAAGAAAATGAAGAGATATGAATGAGTTAAGCTGAAAGAAAGGGCAAATACTTTTGTCCAAAAGCTGCCAACTACAGTGAATCTTATTCGCTAGTTTAAGTGTTCAGTGACACTTGCCAATCTGAGGATACTTTTATAGTAATGGAGGGTTGCTTCAGACTGGTGGATATGAAAATGTGTTTATGGTAGTGGAGCCCTAGATTTCTTTTTGTGGATCCTTGAAATAAGCACTTAAAAATTAGAAGTAGGGAGAGCGTGATTGAGAACACGGAATTGGATTCTCCCAACTACTTTTCCAAAATTTTTCATTCCCTTTTGCCCTTGAGAAGAATATAATATAGCAGGATTTAAGTTTTATATGTATATATGAAGCTAGAAACTCAATCCTGAACAGATGACAGGGAGTGTTGAAGCCAGATTACCTGAAGCACACTGTCTATAGGCATTGATGGAGCTGGCTCTCAGAGGGGGCCTCCAGAGCTTTGCCTAGTGGAGGCTCTACAAGGCAGAGGGGCCATTGTATGAGTGTGGGATTAAGCTGACTCTCTGTTGGCTGAATGACAATGTTGGTCAGCATAACACTTCAGTTCAGCCCTGCGATCTAGACGTGGTGCCAGTGGAGATTGAGAAGGAAATCCAGATGTGGTGAATGGATTGAAATCCTCACAGAATTTGGAGCTTCTACAGTAGCTTTGGTAGAAATTTTGGGTTCTTACGGAAGTTCAAGCTTCCCTTAATATCATCAACAAGTTCTCCGTCCTTTATTTGTTCCCATCAATGTTAAAATATGTTGCTAGCGAAATAAAGAACATCTCTCAGCCAGAAAGATGTTCTGGGCTAAGGCCCACTGATAATTGTGAAGCCCTGGCCATGGCTGCAGCCCGAGGCTGGCCATCAGGCAAAGGCCCTGAGCTCCCCCAGAGGCCCAGGACCTCCTCCCTGCCAGGCCAGCAGCAAGTCAATTTGTCAAGGCTCCAGTTTGTAGGTGATGGACAGAAAAGGGACCACTGGCCAGCTCTCTGCCCCTCTTCCCCTTCCCAGTTGATACCTACATTTGTTCATTTGGTAAAGAGGAACAAGAAAAAAGATAAAGTCATAGGCAGGACAAGAGGGAAGATATGCCTTCAGTGGAGTCTAAAGAAAGTGGTTTCAGACCTTGTGGACTATACTTCTTATCCATGTTCACATATGAGATGAAGCCTATTTTCATTGAGCTTATTTAAAACAATTTAAAATCAACTTGGCCTATGCATTGCATTAAAGGTAAGAGAGAGTGCATATGATCAAGTTCAGAAGATAATATGTTCATGCCAAGAAGATTATTATCCAGGTTCCAAAAGTAGAAAGATCTTCTAAGGACTTGAGAGAAAAGGAAGAAAATCTTTGCCAATACTTCATATTATGTAATGAAAAAAGATTAACTTTGTTCTTGAACATAATTCCCTAAGAAGGATGACAATTAGCAAGCTTGAAAAACAATTGTGGGATGCTAAGGTAAGTGAACACCTTTAGCTGCTCTTGCCCTCCTGTGTCTCCTAGAAGACCATTATAAAGAAGGGGGGCTGACCTGGTAAATACCCCATGGGCACAAACATGCCTTGTTCACCTTCACATCCTCCCCCTGTGCCCAGCTCAATGATTTACAAATAGTCTTAGCTCAGTAAAGATTTGCTGAATATTGATGAATAAGGACATGTGGAAAGTGAAAATGAAACATAACAAGAAGCAAAGATTCCACTAGAAATGTTCATGTGGTTTGGCAGGATAACTTGAATTTCCATCAAGAAAGGAATGGCAAAATGGATAGTGCTGCAAGCGAATTCATTCCTGCCTTTCCAGGTAGTCCAAGTGGCTGGCAAAGGGTTCACCATCAATAAAGGTTAGTTGGAAGACGTCTGTATGTGTCCCATATAATCTATTCTGTATACAGCAATAAGTTAGGTAAAGCAAACAGAGAAAGAAGGAAGAGGAAAGGGCCCAAGCGCTTGGTAACTAAGTAAACATTGGCATCTTATCCCATGGACAGCCAAGCAAATGGATCTTAGATTCACAAGAAGATACCTTTTACTAGTGTATCCTCACAGTTGAGCTTTGAGATTTATAAATTCAGTTGTCATCTAGAGAATCTCAGCAACTGAGAGGAACCCTCTCATATAGAAATCACATCTCCTGAATTCTGTGGTGAATGTCTTCCTAGTCCATGATTGGATAGTGATAATTTTTAAGGGGTGTTAAACTGAAATATTACCTCCAGAGTTAAATGGACTAAGTCTAAATTCTCTTCTATCTGAGTGGCCCCCACATATACGAAAATGAATATCAGAGTTTCAATCAGTCTCGAGGCTAATTGTTACCTGTTCTTTCTATTGTTCCTCTGGTGGCATTGTGACAGATCCCCTCACCATCCCAGGTAGCCTCATCTAGGTGTGCCAGAATTTTTCAAGGCCCCTGTGTTGACTTTTGAGAGCTGCCTTATTACCACAAACTAGGTGACTTGAAGCAACAGAAATTTATTCTCCCATGGTTCTGGAGACTAGAATTCTGAATTAAAGGTGCCAGCAAGGTTGGTCCCTTTGGGAAGGCTCTAAGGGAGAGTCTGCTCCATGCTTCTCTCCTAGCTTCTAATGGTTACCAGCCACCCTTGGCATGCCTTGACTTGTGAATACATCTTCTCATCTCTGCCTCCATCATCACATGACCTTCTTCTCTCTGCGTGTCTGTGTCTTCACATAGAGTTCTTCCCACTGTGTGTGTCTCTCTCCTCTTCCAATCAGGACACTAGTCATAGTGGATTAAGAGCCCACCCTATTCCAGTATGACATCAACTAAGTACATCTTCAAGACCCTATCACCAGAAGGAAATGGAATTAGGTTCACATGCTGAGGTATGAGAGGTAAGAAATTTCTTTTTGGAGAACACAATTCAACCTATAACAGCCCCTATTGAAAGATGGCACCTTGGAGCAATTACAGCTCCAGATGTAATCTGGTGTCTGCATGGAGTGCTATTATGTCTCTTGTTCAAGACTCGCAACTCTTAATTAAAACAGCTGGAGTCCACAGTCACTTCTCAGTGGTCAGACCAGAATTGTTATCTCATCTTGAGACTCTAGTCAACCAGAACACCTTGGTTCTTTTCACGAGCCTTTGTTAAGGTAGGCCTCTCATCTCCCACAGCCCTCATGCAATGTTGGCATGTGCTTAGGTGAGAAGCACTTTAAAGAAAAAAGTTCACTAGTTCACTGGGCATGGAAGGTAAGCAAGAACCTGTCCTGCATACACATACTTCTCACTTTCATTCTATTGGATTGGCCCAAAAGTTTGTTTAGTTTTTTCCATAAAATGGCTCTAGTAGTGCTTAGCTGTCTTTAACTTCAGTCAAAACAATTCTGTTAGATGGTATTGTGACAGCTGTCATATTAGTGTGCATTTTTTTAAAGAAAACATCAAAATTGAATTTTTGTGCAGCCATTTTAATATTGAAGATTGAAGAAAACATGCAACATTTTCAGCATATTATGCTTTATTTCAAAAAAGGTAAAAATGCAACCAAAACACAAAAATTGATTCATGCCGTGTATGGAGAAGGTGTTGTGACTGACTGAATGTGTCAAAAGTGGTTTGTGAAGTATGTTGGTACTATTGACATTTTGGCCAAATAATTCTTTGCTGTGGGACTATCTTATGCATTGGACGATGTTTAGCAACACCCCTGGCCTCTACTCACTGGAAGCCGGTAACAGGAGATAGCTGACATACTCAGAATATCCAAATCAATTGGTGAAAATGAAAAATGTGTCTTTTATTCTATGGAAAAAAATACAGAATTTTTGGCCAACACAATAGTTTACATGCATGCCCTCTGAGACTACTTTACCCAGCCCTGCTGGAGAGGAGAGGCCTGGCCCCAGTATTTATGGAATCCTGGGGAACTGGTACATTTATGCAAACATTCTCAGTAGGCTACTCTTTTGTAAGTCAACTAAGGCAGGGAAAAAACAACCATCAGAAGGAATGTGAAAGACCTAGGGGGAAAAACTACCATATCAGTCACTTCACAAGGGTAAGAGGTGCCATGGCTCCTGTTACATACATATAAAATCATTCAAAGTTCAAGGAAGAATCATGAAGCCAAACACAATGACTTTCTGAAATTGACTAGACATCTATTTGTCCCTTTTATGGATCAAAACCAAAGAGAGATTAGTATAAGATTGTCTTGTACTTTTCTGGGGACAAAACACTGTTGTTTTTCATTCTTCTGGCCATCATTCTGTTTGGCAGTCATATGATACACTAATAGGAATGACCCAGATAATGTTTCTATGTTGAAAGAATCTATCTATAGAAATAAAATTAATTTCAGTTTTAAAAATAGTATATGTAAACGATCAGAGCTACTTTAATAGAAAATAAGGGAGCAGAGGGTGAGGAGGCAGATCTTGCTTGTACTGAAGAAGTCCTTAGATTTATAGCACAAGTGTCAGAAACAGGATGTAATATCCATGTGACCCCCCCACCTCCCCCAAACAAAACCATTATACCCTTGATGAATTATTGACTTTAGAGTTTTATCTGTGCCATGAATAATCACAAACTTGGGAGTCTCAGGGCACAGTTCATAAACAAATAATTATATCACAATGATAATTTTTCAGGAATTACAACATCGATCATGGCCATGTTATTATCAAGTACATTTTCTGGTTGCCTCTATTCATCAAGCCCTCCTCCTTCCCCACCCTTCTGCACCACACAAGCAAAACTCATCACCAGATTGCCTCTTATTTACACATCACTCAAAGCAGGACAGGGCAGGCCCACACAAAACGGGCCAACCCAGTGTTTATGAGAGATGAGTTTTCATTAAGAAAGTTCAAATTAAATGCACTGAGAAAGATGGAGGGGGAGAGAATTAATTATTTCAGACTCCCCCAAAGAAGCATCTTTGAAAAGATTTTATTCAGAAGATAAAAATAGAAGGAAGGTTTATTCCATTGCAGACAGTACTAATAAAAAGCAGTCAGTCTCTCAAAGCCAAGGAAATAGCAGCAATAATGTGCCACTTTAAAAAAATAATAATGGCTACACATGTGCATAAAGTGTGGTCCCTATCCTACAGCTTCCTCCTTCAGGTGGAAGTGTTGAGTGGAGGTGGGTACAGAACTTGGGAAGGATGTAAGTATCTTTTATCCAAATCTATAGGCAAATGTGCATCAGCGCTGCCAGGACAGCCAAGTTGGACTGAACCACTTTACTATGACTAGTACAGGAGGTTAACATTTCCAAACACAATGAGAGGACAAATAGCACATCAGCCAAACTATTTTGCTGTTTAATATCACTTACAGTCATTGGTCTACATGTTCATGTTCTACAGTCCTTGGATAACATGTTCAGCTCTCAATTCAAAAGAAAAATAACTAGCAAAGCAACATAGAGATCAGAGGTTGGATGACAGGGGTAAATCCCTAACACAGTGGTGCTTACCATTAACTCCTTGGGCAAGGGAACTTTTTCATCAACCCCCATTTCGTTTCAAAGTGGTAAGCTATGCAGGCAGAGCAATGACCACATGGGAGAACCTTTAAACTCCTGGAAAGGAGATACCAACCCAGGTATCTGAGACAATCCAATCTCCCAGTAACACCTCACTCTTGAGGACAGCCCTTGAAAGTACATATGGCCTGAGCTTAGATCAGATTCTCTTTGACATCAAATTATGTCTAGAAGAAGATAGAGCTAGTGCCCAACAGTGAGCAACATAGGTGGGGGAGGCAATGCTGCCCTGGCATTGACTGGGTGGGGAGCAGGGGTGCAAGGGGAGGCCTGGATAGGCCTAATTAGCTCCAAACCCCACTGTCAGACAGCCAGCATGAGGTTTCAAGGACCCTGCACTACCTCGAAAACATTTTCTGCCCTCTCTGCTACTCTCATTTAAAAATCTTCCAGTTGCTTAAAAGTACTTGGACTATTGTGAAGTCAACCTACCTTCAGACCAACTTTTACAAATAAATTCATTAAAAAGAGGGGATGTGGAATGGGGATAAAAACAGACAGACAACTACTCCCAATCCACTGCCCAGTGTGACTTCTGAACATTCCTTCAAAGCATCTTTCTCCCCCAATGTGATGCTGTCTTCACCAGCAGCCATATCTCTCCTCCTCCTCCCTTCTTCCCTCACACAAGGCTACCCCCTCTGATAGTGTTTCTTGCCCTCACACCAAGCCCAGCTCACCTCCTCCCACTGGGCCCTGCACCTGCCTCCCTGTCTGCCCCCTCCTGCATCACAGGAGCTCCTCTGGCATCTGTGTTTTCTCCTGGGGGCAATGTCACCTCTCTTGGCTACTCTCCTCCTCACTACTCATGGCCCCACCCAGTGTGAGGCCCTCAAGTCGGCCAATAAACCAAAGATCCTTGGGGAAAGTCTACTCTTTTTTAGAAAGCTGTGGAGGGGCTGATTATAAATTCTCAATATTTTAATTGTGAATAACATTGTGTGATCCAAAAAGTACACATGACCCTCTTATGGAACTGCTAGAGCTCTGAGCTGGACCTGTGTAAGTTCCTGCCCATCCCCTTCCTGGGAGGGACATCCTTCTGAGAGAGGGGAGATGAGCAGTGGGAAGAAAGCAGGGAAAAATAAGGAAGCTCACATAAACCGTAAAAGCAGTCTACACTGACCAAAGTCCTCCTGGCACAAGCTGCTTGTGTAGAGTCATGTTGATTTATCCAAAGGCCTCAGTGCCCACTGCCTGCAATTCACAAACTGCAGCGCACACCTCTGCTCTGGAGTCACGTGGAAAAATAAGACTTCTAACCCGTAAAAGAACACTTTTCCAAAATATAAATCTAACTGCTATTTCCTTAATAGCATTTTCCAGGATGAGGACACTAGCAATTATTTTTCATTTTTAATGTTTTAAATAAAATAAAAGGAAGCACAGATTTATTTCTCTAGTATTTACACCTGACTTCCCTACATGCTACACTGCATATTTACACAGAGTTGCCCAAGTTAGAGACATTTTTCAGACATTGATTAATCTATATTTCTTTGAAGTAAGGAAGCATTATTATCTCCACTTTACAGATGTGGAAACTAAGACACAGAGGTTAATGACTTGCCCAGGGGTCAGGTATCCAGTCGATTGCAAAGTGGGTTTTAAACAGAAGCTCCTCTTTCTGCTCTGAGGCTTAATTCAAGTCTGTTTCAGCACATCTGCCCTATTCACATCAGAACCGTCTCCTACGTCTGGACACCTCTTAAATTTTGCCAGAAGGCCCTTAATAAGCTACTTGAAAGACCAGTGCTTCCCTTGCCTCCTGTTGACATGTGCCTTTTTCCTATTCATGCCTTTGCTCGTAAATAAGAAATGACAATTCCTTTCCGAGGTATCTTTCAATGGCTTTGCATCACCAACTAGTACAATTATTTTAATTTTTATAATAAATATAAGCCCTGTAGTTCTGTCTAAACCTAGAACCCCATGTTTTAATGAATTACTGGTAGCTGTCCTACAATTAATATAGTGAGACTCTACCCTAGCCATTCCAGGAATATAAAGATGAGTAAGTATTACCCCCTGCCCTTAAGTTGTTCACAAAGTTGAGAGGGAGACAAATGTAAAAGTTAATCATTACAACAGTATGACAAAATGGCATGACCAACACATAGGCAGGGTGTCAGGGGTGCACCAAGTGGTGGCAAATGATTTACACTATGAAAGAGGTGAAGTCTCCTGGGAGGAGATGATGCTTAAACCAAGTCTTGAAAGAAAAGCAGGAGTTAATCAAGCATGCTGGAGGAAGAGAGATTTCTGAGAGGTACAGGCAATATCATGGAGGCAGGAGAGAGCTTACAAATAATTCAACATGTTAGAGTATGGCCACACCTACAGCTGTGTGTGCCAATGTGAGTAAAGACTAGCTGACAGGTTCACGAAATGGGTTTAGCTGAAGCATTGAAAGCCAAGCCCTGTGCCTTCATGCGGGACCACATCTTCCCACAGGAAGAGGTACCCTGTTCTCACATAAAGACATGCTCCACTCTCCAAGCCCTCCTTCTGCATCCACTGGGCTTCCTATGGGCCTCTTTTTTATATTTTATCCAAAGGAGCCATGTAGACAAGCGGCAGTCCTGTGAGAGACACACCTGGAAGTTATATACTGAGTAATCTGAGTGGCATTCTTTAGGTAAGGGGAGGTTTAAAGGATTTATTTAGAGAAGCAACATAACAGAGTTTTTGTATTGGGAAAGTCACTCCGATGGCAGTTTGAAGGACAGCAGTTAGAAGGTGGTTGTACTTATATCCCAGGTGATAAAGGATGAGGGCCTGGATGAGAACAGTGATGGAGATAAAGGCAGAGGAGTGGATTTGGAAGCCTTAAGAAGAGGTTTTGGTGATTGGTCAGATCTGGAGAGAGATGATGGAGAAAAAGAAGTAAAAGATGACTCTGAGTTTCTAGCTCAGGGATGTGGATGTCACTGGCAGAGAGAGAATAACAGGAGGAGAAAAGAAAGATTTAAGAGCACTAATGCATAAGAGGAACTCCATTTTAGATATGGAAAGTTTTAAGTGCTTAAGGGGAATTCAGGCAGAAATGTCCAGTGCAGGGAACATTTGGAAAATAAATGTAGATCTCTAGAGAGAAACCTGTTTAAACATACAGTATCAGAGACAGCACTTAGACAGAAGGAGGAGCCATGTGTGTCAGGGATGTTGCACAGGAGAGAGGGTTAAGAGTGAAAAAAGGAGCAAGAATGGAGTGCTAGGGGATGTCAAAGGAATGAGCAGAAAATATGCATCCATGACACAAACTAGGAAAGTAAAAGGCCAGAAGGGTAATGTGTGTCACAGCAACCAGCAAAGGAAAGGGTTCCCAGAAGGCCAGAGGAATCAGCATTACAATGCTGCACAGAATGTAGGTCAGATACTTGTGGCAAACAGTGACAGCAAAAGATAGCTACCCTTTCCAGAAATGTGGCTATAAAGAAAATGAAAGAGAAAAAGCTTCATTCTTAAGGAACAACCTCATATTTGACACTGACTGGCCTGATCTTTCTTTGAAAAATTACAATTCCTTCACCACTCATACCAAATGGGTACTGGACCAAGTGGACTTGAGGCAAAGCCACACCCTTGTGGACTCTACCATATCATTTTCTTCATATGGATTACCCTACAGTCTCGGCTCTGGAACAAACACTGAAGTCAGACAAGACACTATGCATGCACTAAGGTCAGACATATAAGGACACTGTGTATGTATCAAGGACTTACTGAACTCTTACTGACATTTCTCCCCAGGGAAAGTAATTGATTTTTGTTTGACACAACTGTCTGATAATTCAAAGTGGTCTTCTGTAATATTCTGTATTTTTAAAAGAAACCTCATTTACAAAAAGAGAAAGTAATGAAGTGTATAGTTGACACTTAACTCTATAGAGAAAGGATGAGTTTACTTTCAAATCTGGATGAGACTGGGGTTGAGTATGGAATCAGCAACCCCAGTTAAGTCACTATAGCCAACACTACTGGAACAAACACTGTTAGTTGACTACCAAAACCTATTCTTCTTTTTCTGCTTGGTAACAGTCCAAAACTTGATCCAGAAACAGTGCTGCTGAGAACAAAATTTTATATTTGCCAGACTTTCTTGCAGCTACACGGCCATACAACAAAGTCCTAGCCAATGAGATCTGAGCACAGGATGGGAACTTCCATACAAGCTGAAACCCAGGGACAGCACCTTTCTGTTTCTGTTGTTGCCCTTTAACTGAAATGTGCTAACTGGAGTTCCAGCAGTAAGGCTAGATGAAATGATCATAGATATTGAAGTCACAGAGTAGGATAGGGGAGCAGAGCTTAGTTCTCTGAGGACCATACCATGCCATGCCATCCATTAACTACCTAGTTCTGAACATCTTTTACATTAAATTGAATAAAAAATCTTGTTAAGCCATGTTATTCAGTATATTTTACAACTGAATTCCTTTAAAAAATTTTATTGCATTTTTCCATTACCATTTAGTCATCTCATATCCCCTGCCCCTTGCAATACCACACTGTTGTCCATGTCATGAGTCCTTTTCCCTTTTTGTTTAATCCCTCTGTCCCCAAGGTACCCCTTTTGTTGTCATCCTGCCCTGTATCTATGAGTCTGTCTCTATTTTCCTTATTAGTTCGGTTTGTTCATTAGATTCCACATATGAGTGAAATCATACGGTATTTGCTTTTCTCTGACTTATTTCACTTAGCATAATGTTCTCCAGGTTGATCATACTCACAGAGGGTAAAATTTTCTTCTTTTTATGACAAAGTAGTATTCCATTATGTAAATGTTCCATAATTGTTTTATCTACTCATCTACTGATGAACACTTGGGCTGCTTCCATATCTTGGTGATTGTAAATAACATTGCAATTAACACAGGGGTACTTATATTACTTCAAATTATCATTTTGGGTTCCTTCAGATATATTCCCAGAAGTGGGATCACTGGGTCAAAAAGCAGACCCATTTTTAATTTTTTGAGCTATCTCCATAATGCTTTCCACAGTGGCTACACTAATCTGCATTATCATCAACACTGAAAAAGTGTTTCCCTTTCTCCCCATCCTCACCAGGATTTTCTGTATGTCAATTTATGGATGAAACCATTCTTACAGGTGTGAGATATCTCATTGTGCTTTTAATTTCCATTTCTCTGATGATTAGTAACATTGAGCATCTTTTCATATGTCTGTTGGTTATCTGTACATCCTCTTTGGAGAAGTGTCTATTCAGGCCCTTCGTTCATTTTTAAATGGGTTGTTTTTTAGGTGTTGAGTTTTGTAAGTTCTTTATAAATTTTGGACATTAGCCCCATACTAGATGTATCAGTGAATATATTCTCCCATTCTCTGGGTTGTCTTTTTATTTTGTTGATGCTTTCCTTTGCTGTGTAAAAAAATTTTAGTTTGATATAGTCCCATTTGTTTTTCTTTTGTTTCCCTTACCTAGAAATATTTATCCATTAAAATATTGCTAAGAGTAATGTCCGAGATTTTGCTGCCTATGTTTTCTTCTACAGTTTTTATGGTTTGGGTCTAATGTTTAAGTCTTTAATCCATTTTGAATTTATTGTTGTGGGTGGCATAAGAACGTGGTCTAAGTTTCATTTTTCTGCACATATCTGTCCAATTTTCCCAACACCATTTATTGAATAAACTGTATTTACCCATTGTATGTGCTTGCTTCCTCTGTTGAATATTGATTGACTATAATGGTGTGGGTTTATTTCTGGGCTCTCTATTCTGTTTCATTAATCTACATGTCTGTTTTTATGCTAGCACCATGCCATTTTGATTACTATGGCCTCATAGTATAGTTTCATATTAGGTAGCATTCCTCCAGCTTTGTTCTTTCTCAGGATTATTGTCACTGTGTGGGGCCTTTTGTCATTCCATAAAAATTTTTGAAATATTTGTTCTACTTCTGTGAAATATGTCATTAAGTTTCAATAGAAATTGCATTGAATTTATAGATTGCTTTGGGTAGTATGGACATTTTAATGATGTTAATTCTTCCTATACATTAACACAATATATGCTTCCACTTATTTGTATTTTCAATTTCTTTCATCAGTGTCTGATATTTTTCTGAGTACAGGCCTTTTAAATGTTTGGTTAGGTTTATTGCAAAGTATTTTATTCTTTTTGAAGCTACTGTGAGTGGAATTGTTTTCCTAATTTTCCTTTCTGTTTGTTATTGACATATAAAAATGCAACTGACTTCTAGGGATTAATTTTGTATCCTGCTGACATGACCACTGGCCTGCAGTGACCACAGAACGCTGCGGATGGCTTGGCAAAACACAAGAAAAACATACACAGAGACAACCAGGTCCTGTGGGGAAATAGGGATGGACGGCCACTTTCTAGTGGAAACTGCCTCAGCCACCCTCCATAGGGGAGAGCGCCTCGTTCTCCCACCTGAGCAGGCTTTTATTGGGTTCATTTGCACAGGAATTCAGGTAAAGCTCATTAAACATTGCCAGGAAGTAAGGATCAAACAATAGATAACAAAGAAGTCTGAGGGCCTATTTTGAGTCAGTGTCAGATAGCTAAAGAGCTATAAAACTTTGAGGAACAAACTTGCTTCTTGCTTGGACCCTTATCATTTCATTGAGAGCATTCTAAACAGAGCAGGTTACACAGGATTTTACATATTCTTTCTTAGGCCTGATCACCCCAGAGATCCCACCCTTTTCAACACAGAGCTGCACCACCTTCTGTCATTGTTTCAGGCTTAGGTGGAGCAAGGGAAGTAAGGCAGCCAAGAGATTAGGAGATTTTCTCACAGACAATGAGGACTCAGGTTTTGTCAAAGCCAAGGGGTGAGAGTCCATCACCCCCTTTTGCTGTAGCCCCCAAAGTCCTTCCTTGAGAGCCTCCCACGTGATCATGTCTGTCTTAGATCATTCCCCCCCTTGGGGAATCTTACCCGTGATTGGCTAACTGATCAAGCATTGGGGTTCAGTTATGAATGAAGCAGCAGAAGCAGCGCTCCTGCCAGGGAGATAAGCTTTTGTCTTCTTGGTGGCTTACAGTCCCAGGTCGTTCCCTCAGCCTTAGCCTTGATGGAGGTTACAGCTTCTGATACCAAGCAGGGCAGTTCCCAACATCCTGCTCCTTTGCTGAATTCATTTATCAGTTCTAGAAGTTTCTTGGTGAAATCTTGGAAGTTTTCTATGTACAGTATTATGTCATCTGCAAATAATGAGTTTTACTTCTTCCTTTCCAATTTGGATGCCTTTTATTTCTTCATATCTGATTGCTATGGCTTGGACTTCCAATAATATGTTGAATAAGAGAGGTAGAAGTAGACACCCCTGCTTTGTTTCTGATCTTAAATTGTACGGGCACTTGTAGTTTTTGTCCATTGAGTATGATGCTTACAGTGGGTTTGTCATATGTGGCCTTTATTATGTTTTGGTATGTTCCTTCTATTCCCTCTCTGCTGAAAGATTTTATCATGAGTGGGTGCTGGATTTTATTCAATGCTTTTTCTGCATCTATTGATATGATCATCTGATTTTTATTCATTTTGTTTATGTGGTGAGCCACATTTGTTGATGTACCAACTTTGCATTCCCAGAATAAATCCCACTTGATTGTGGTGTACAATTCTTTTAATGTATTGCTGCATTTGGTTTGCTAATATTTTGTTGAGGATTTTAGTATCTACGTTCATCAGAGATATAGGTCTGTAATTTTATTTGTAGTGTCTTTATCCGGTTTTGCAATTAGGATAATGTTGGCCTCATAAAAGGAGTTTGGGAGCCTTCCATCCTCTTGAATTTTTTGAAACAGTTTGAGAAAGAAAGGTGATAGTTCTTCTTGGAATGTTTGGAAAAATTCACCTGTGAAGCCATCTAGCCCCTTGGGCTTTTGTTTGTTGGTTTTTGATTATTGCTTCAGTTTCACTAGGTATAATCTGTCTATTCAGATTGTGTTCTTCATGATTTAGTTTTGGAAGAATGTATTTTTCCAGGAATTTACCCATTTCATCCAGGTTGTCCAATTTGTTGGCATATAGTAGTTCATAATATTTTCTTCAGATTCTTTGTATTTCTTTGGTGTCAATTGTTATTTCTCTTTCATTTCTGATTTTATTTTTGGATCCTCTCTGTTTTCTTCTTGTCGAGTCCTGTTAAAGGTTTGTCAATCTTGTTTATCTTTTCAAAGAACAAGCTCTTGGATTCATTGATCTTTTGTACTGTTTATTTTTAGACTCTAGTTCATTTATTTCTTTTCTGATCTTTATTATTTTATTCCTTCTACTTACTTTGGGCTTTGTTTGTTCTTTTTCAAGTTCCTTTATGTGTAAAGTTAGATTGCTTATTTGGGCTTTTTCTCGTTTCTTGAGATAGGACTGTAATGCTATGAATTTCCTTCTTAGGATTTCTCTGTGTCCACAGATTTTGGATTGTTGTGTCCACATTTTCATTTGTTTCAAGGTATGTTTTGATTTCTTCCTTAATCTCACTGTTGACCCATTCATTGTTTAATAACATGTTATTTAGATTCTATGTCTTTATGTGTTTTGTTCCTAACATGTGTTCTATCCTAGAAAATGTTCCATGTTCACTTGAAAATTATGTATACTCTGCTGCTTTGGGGTGAAATGCTCTGAAGATATCAGTTAAATGCACATGATCTAGTGTGTCATTTAAGGCCACTGTCTCCTTATTGATTTTCTGCCTGGAGGATCTATCCATTGAAGTCAAAGCGATGTTAAAGTCCCTACTACAACTGTATTCCTATCAATTTCTCCCTTTATGTCCATCAAGATTTGCTTTACATATTTAGGTGCTCCTATGTTGAGTGCCTAAATGTTTACTAGGGTTATATACAGTGGTTGGATTTTTCCCTTTATGATTATGTAGTGTCCCTCTTTGTCTTACTACAGCTTTGGTTTTAACATCTATTTTGTTGGATATAAGTACTGCTACCCCAGATTTTTTTTCCTTTCCATTTGCATGAAATATCTTTTTTCATCCCTTTACTTTCAGTTTGTATATATCTGATCTGAGGTTGGTCTCTTGGAGGTTGCATATATAGGTCTTGTTTTTTTATCCATTCAGCTACCATATGCCTTCTGATTGGAGCATTTAGGCCATTTACACTTATGGTGATTGTCAATGGATACATACTTAGAGCCATTTTATTGTTTGACTATTCTCCCCTGTTTTGTTTTTCTTTCTCTTTTTTTTCTTCTTATTCTTAAAATAAGCCCTTTAACATTTGTTGAAGTACTATTTTGGTGTTAACAAACTCCTTTAGATTTTTATTATCTGTGAAGCTTCTTATTTCTCCTTCAATTTTAAATGATAGCCTTGCTGGGTAAAGTAGCCTTGGTTGTAGGTTCTTGCTTTTCATCACCTTGAATATTTCATACTACTTCCTTCTGGTCAGAAATGTTTCTGCTGAGAAATTAGATGAGAGTCTAATGGGAGCTCCCTTGTGTGTTACTACCTACTTTTCTCTTGTGGTTTTTAGGATTCTGTCCAAAGCTTTGCCATTGTAATTAGGATGTATCTCAGTATAGGCCTCTTTGGATCCAACTTGTTTGGGACTCTCTGAGCTTCCTGGACTTGTGTTTGTTTTTACTTCACCAGATTAGAGAAGTTTTTGCTCATTATTTCTTTAAATAGGTTCATGATCTCTTGCTCACTCACCTCTCCTTCTGGTATTCCCATGATGCAGATGTTCTTACGATCATGTTATCCAAAATGTTTCTTAAGCTTTCATCATTTTTTAAATTTTTTTTTTCTTTTTGCTGCTCTGCTGGGGTGTTTTTTTTTTTTCTGCCTTGTCTTCCAAATCACTGATATGATCTCTGCTTCATCTAACTCATTGTTTATTCTTTCCAGGGCATTATTTTTCTCAGAAATTATATTTTTTAATTCTGACTTGTCCTTTTTTATGGTTTCTATGTCTTTTTTCATGCTGTTAAGTATACTTAATAAACATTACTCTAACATTTCTGATAAATTGCTAGCCTACATTTATCCAGTTTTTCTGGATAATTTTCTTCTTTCATTTCAGGTCTGTTTCTTTTTCTTTTAATTTTGTCTGTTTATTTGTATTTTTTTCTATGTATTAGGTAGATCTGCAAAAATTCTGATGTAGACCTTTGTCAGACACTTCCTGTGACTGGCTCTGGGCAACCTGTTTGGAGCTATCAGCAACCCACCTCATGTGGTTCCCTCTCCTGGGCCAGTAACATCGTGGTGAAATGGTTTCTCCTGTCTGTCCTTAGTTATAAGGCTTCTCTCCAGGTAGTATTTTGTTGATTATTCAGGATGATTTCTCTACAATATAGCCGTAATTCCAGATTTGTCCTGGGAGGAAGTTAGTGTAGCTTCCACTTACTCCTCTGTCATCTTGGGTCCACCAGACCCTAATCTTAATTCAATTCTGCTGTTTCTGTTCCATTAGATTCATTGGCTACTGGTTGTTCATCACTAAGGAAAGTTTCCTACTTCTTTCCTAAAGACCATTTTTTACCTGCATTTCTCCTAACATATTCTAGCACAAGGATGAGAAAACATGATAAATCAAATGTTGGAAAACTGAGAAGTTTTGACATTGGAGAAGAGATGCAATGAGGTCCTTTAACTCTTTAGCAAATGTTGACAAGTGCAGATTCTAGCTAACTCTGCATATCCAAAGAGAAAGGTTCCCACAGGAAAGATAAAGTACTTCACAGTCAAAAAATAGACCAAATTCTGTCTGCACAGGCAACATATGGAATTTCTATAACCCATTTGTTGCAAGGTGGTACCTTCGATAAAACCACCTATTTCAGAAGTATTATCTGAGCTGTTTTTAAATACCTGGCATGGTCACAGCACAAAGAAAGAAAAACTCTTGGCCTTTAAAGTGAACAACTCAGAGAATGAACCAGGAAATCCCCCAAATAAACTTTTTAAAAATATTTTATTTATTTATTTTTAGAGAGGGAAGGGAGAGAGAAAGAGAGAGAGAGAAACATCAATGTGCGGTTGCTAGGGGCCGTGGCCTGCAACCCAGGCATGTGCCCTGACTGGGAATCGAACCTGCGATGCTTTGGTTCACAGCCCACGCTCAATCCACTGAGCTATGCCAGCCAGGTCCCCCCCTTTAAAAAAAAAGAGGGAGGGAAACATCAATATGTGGTTGCCTCTTGTGTGCCCCCCACCAGGGAACTGGACCACAACCCAGGCATGTGCCCTGACTGGGAATCAACCCTTTGACCCTTTGGTTTACAGGCCAGTGCTCAATCCACTGAGCCATACCAGCCAGGGCCCCCAAATAAACTTTACTGTCAGATTACAGTGAGAAGGTTTATGGGAACAATGACACCTGGCAGGGATGTAATTGGGAAAGCTTCTTAATGGAAGCTGGACTAGTAATGAGAATTCAAAATGACTACTAAGCACCCACCAGTTATCTGGAGACATGACACACCCCTAGCTAGGTGATTTGAATATTGCCTAATGTGTGGAACTAAAAATTCTGAGGATAAGTACAAAGAAAATATCAGGTCATCTTAAGAACATAAAAAACAGATACCATTTATCATTTTCAAGCATGATGGTAAATACTTTACATTCATTTTCTCACTGTGTCCTCATGGCTCAAATATGGTGGGTGCTATTCTTACCTCTCACTTACAGATTAAGAAGTCTTCTTCAAAGTCTCATAACTAATAAGACACCTGGTACCCCTGGTTCCAAAACCTGATTTTTCTTTAACCATTATGCTGTCGGCTATATATTTATTTATTTATTTGGGGTGGAGGGGCATTTGGAAGTAGAAATTTTTCTGAAAGGCAAAGAACCTATTTTTTCTTTTAAATACTTTGTGAAACAGATTTTTATGGCAAAAAAAGCATTACTAAAATAAAGAGGGCTTCTTGATAAAATATTCACCTGAAATTTAAAAATTACATTTATGTTCCCACATATCACAATCTAAACATTTATAAAGCCAAAAATTTCAAAACTACAAACTCATCTGTGGTTAAGGTTAAATATATCTCTTAGAAATGGAAAGACTGGCAAGAAGAAAAAAAACAAATGTATAAATGATTTGAACACATTTTAAAGATTTGACCTAATGTACAAATGTAGATCAATAATTGAAATACTGAACTTTTCAAGTTCATGTTAAACATTTATAAAACTGATCATATACTGGATTTCAGTAAGTCTCAACAAATGTCTAAGGATTAAAATGGTCACATTCAGTATGTTCTCTCACCATAATACAATTAGGCTAGAATTAATAACAAAAATAATAACTAGAAAATCACCATATGTTTGGAAATTAAGAAAAAGTCATAAATAAAGAGGAACCATAAAGAAAACTAAAAAATAACTAAAAATAAAAATATTCTATATCAAAACTTACAAAGGTATGTACTTACAAAGAACTATATGACTCTATAAACAGGTACTTGAAAAGAAAAAATACTAAAAATTAGAGACTTCTGATGGAGATGGAGGAATAAGTAGATATACTCTGTATCCTCGCACAACAAATTTAAAAACAAAAAATAACCAGGATTGCCAGAAAATTGAACTGTATGGAAGTCCAACAATCAAGGAGTTAAAGAAAAAACATTAATTCAGACTAGTAGGAAAGGTAGAGATGAGCAGTATGGGTGGAGAGAATGCACAGCAAGGTGGTGGCTGAAGGACCAGGTGGTCCCACATTCATGTTCAGATAAACCAGGAGGAACAACTGGGATCAAGACAAACAGCACAACCCAGGGTTCCAGCACTGGGAAATAAAGCCTCAAATCAAAACCTCTGGCTGTAAAACCTGTGGGTGTTGAGGCAGCACAAGAAACTCCAAGCCTCACAGGAGAGTTTGTTGGAGAGACCCAGAGGGTTCTAGAATGTACACAAACCCATCCATCTGGAAATCAGAACCAGAAGGAACCAATTTGCTTGTGGGTACTGGAGGAAGTGACTGAAACCCACTGAGAGCCAAGCAAATGGCATTGTTCCCTCTCAGACCCCTACCCCACAGATAGTGCCACAACACAGTTACATGGGTTGTCCCCCAACCAGGAATATCTAAGGCTCCACTCCTTACAATGTAACAGGTGTGCTGAGACAAAGAAATATGGCCCAAATGAAAGAACAGATCAAAAGTCCAAAACCAGCACATGGAAATAGCCAACCTATCAGATGCAAAGTTCAAAACACTGGTAATAGGGATGCTCACAGAAATGGCTGAGTATCACAAAATAGAGGAAAACGTGAACAGTTAAATAAAGAAAAATATACAAGGAACCAACAGTGAAGGGAAAAAAGCCAGGACTCAAATCAATGGTTTGGAGCAGAAGGAAGAAATAAACATTCATCTGGAACAGAATGAAGAAAAAATAATTCAAAAACATGAGAGACTTAGGAACCTCCAGGGCAATTTAAACACTGCAACATATGAATCACAGGGGCACCAGAGGAAAAGAGGAAGACCAAGAAGTTGAAAACTTATTTGAAAACCCAATGAAGGAGAACTTCCCCAATCTGGCAAAGGAAATAGACTTTTAGGAAGTCTAGGAAGCTCACAGACATCCAAAGAAGTTGGACCTCAGGAGGAACACACCAAGGCACATCAGAATTACATTACTCAGGATTAAAGATAAGGAGAGAATCTTAAGAGCAGCAAGAGAAAAGGAGAGAGTTACCTACAAAGGAGTTCCCATCAGACTGTCAGCTGATTTCTCAAATGAGACCTCACAGGCAAGAAGTGGCTGCAAAGAAGTATTCCAAGTCACGGAAGGCAAGGATCTACCTCCAAGATTACTTTTTCCAGCAAAGCTATCATTTAGAATGGAAGGGCAGATAAAGTGCTTCCCAGATAAGGTCAAGTTAAAGGAGTTCATCATCACCAAGCCTTTGTTATATGAAATGATAAAGGGACTTATCTAAGAAAAAGAAGATCAAAAGTAGGAACAGTAAAATGACAACAAACTCTTAACTATAAACAAGTGAACCTAAAAAAAAAACAAAAACAAAAATCAACTAAGCAAACAACTAGAATAGGAATAGAATCACAGAAATGGAGATCACATGGGGGTTATCAGTGGGAGGGAGGAGGAAAGAGGGGGAAAAGGTGGAGAATAAGAAGTATAAATGGTAGATATAAAATAGACAGGGGGAGGTTAAGAATGGTGTGCAAAATGGAGAAGCCAAAGAACCGTTAAGCACAACCCATGGACCTGAGCTAAGAGGGGGAGTGATGGTGAGAGGAGGGTGCAGGGTGAAGGGGAATTAAGGGGAGGAAAAAATAGGGCAACTGTAATAGCATAATCAATAAAATATACTTTAAAAATATAGTTTTATTGACATGTGAACACACCCAAAAAAGAAAAATGACTAAAAATTAATGTTAATAAGCATCCATATCAAGAAGAAAATCATAAGCAAAATGAAAAGGCAACCTGCAGAATGGGGAAAAACATTTTCAAATCATATACCTGATAAAGGGTTAATATCTAAAACATATTTTAAAAATCATACAACTCGGCAAAAATAAGTTGATTTAAAATTTGCACAAGATCTGAATAGCCTTTTCCCAAAGAAGATATACAGATTTCCAAAAGGTACATGATAGGGTGTTCAACACTGTTAATCTTCAGGGAAATACAAATCAAAACAATGAGGTATCACCTCACACCTGTTAGAATAGTGGTTTTCATCAAGACAAGAAATAACAAGCACTGGTGAGGGCTTAAAGAAAGGGGAAGACTTATGCACTGTTGGTAGGAAAGTCAGTTAGTATAGGCACAATAGAAAATGGTATGGAGATTCCTAAAAAAATTAAAAATAGAATTACCATAAGATCCAACAGTTCTCCTTTTCAGGATTTATCCAAAGAAAACAATCACCCAAACTTGGAAAAGTATATGTACTCCCATGTTCCATGTAGTGTTATTTGCAATAGCAAAGATGTGGAAACAACCTAAGTGTCCATCAATGGATGAATGGATAAAGGAGATATGGTATATTATTCATTGAATAATATATATTAGAATATTATTCAGACATGGAAAGAAGGAAATCTTGACATTTACTACAACATGGATGAATTTTGGGGGTGTTATATTAAGTGAGATAAGACAGACATGGTGACTCTAGTTAATGATGTATTGTATATTTGAAAGTTGCTAAGAGTAGATCTTAAAAATTCTCATCACAAGAAAAAGGTATGTAACTATGTTAGGTGATGGTTATTAACTAAATTTATTGTGGTTATTTTATGATACATATATATCAAATAATTATTTTGTACATCTTAAACTAATACAATGTTATATGTCAATTATATCTCAATAAAACTGGTGGAGGGAGAATATTCAAAATAAATCACCACAAAAGAATACTAAGTACTGGGCTAAGAGTCTGGAAGCAGAGGCATTAATAATAGCTCTGTCATTCTGTGGCCTGCTTCAAGTCACTTCACTTCTCTGGAGTCCAGTTGTCTTAACCCTACAGGGAGGTGAGTTTGCACCAGATGACTCCTAACTCATAGAGGGGAAGTTCTCTTAACTGACCCCCACCTAGTCCACCAGCTGGATTCACTGATATGCCCCTTTCTGGATGGCTGATCCCCAAAGTATGCTGCTCTCCTACAACTGTTGAGTCATTCTGAGGCTATGAATAATGCTTACCAAGATTCAGTAGAATTTGTACAAACCTGTTGTGCTTGTTATTATAACAGTGTATTTTATTTAATTTTATGTAAATATTCAAACACAAGAATGAAAAGGAAGTTGTTATTTCTATGAGAATTAGGACGCGTGTTGTTTAAAAATTATTTCATAAAGGAGAGTTGCTTTAAAAATGTGTGTTGGTGACTATAGAACATTAAGAGGAAAATAAAATTTCAGATGATTCAAGCTTTCAGATTACGTCAGAGGCATCTTTAAATTTGCACCTCTCTTTAAATCAACTAAATCTGGACAACGAAGATGATGCATTTTGGTTGTTATTTATGCAAGAAAATGGTGTGGGACTATAATTGGCAAACTTTCACTAAAAACAAAAAAGCCTGAAATTTATATCAAAATGTAAATGAATACATTTAGATGCCTTCATTTAATATGAAATATTATAGGTACATATGTATTGGGTTTTCTTCATTTCTTGCAGAATAAATCCCATGCTTCAACTGAATATTTTGATTAAACTATCAGTCTTGATTTTTGTTAGAGAACCAGGCTTCTTTTATAATTTCACAACTGGGGATATGTTTATGCAAAATAAAAAGTGTTTGTTAAGTAGGTTTGTTAAGGCACACAGCTTCAAATAAAATCTTTCTCGGCATTCTAAAATGGTTCAAATGTTGACTCTTCCACCTTTATTTCTGTGCTTTTTGTCACATTCTCTGGCTTGTCAGAAGAACATGTCAATCTTAGATAAACACCACCACAACAGAAACAAGCATTTGAAATGCCCCAGCAGATGCAAAAAGGAAAAGGGACTCATGGACATGGACAACAGTGTAGTGATTGCTGGGGGAAGGGGGGTATAAGGGAACTAAATGGTAATGGAAAAAATATATAATAAATATTTTAAATTTTTTTAAATGAATTGCCCAAGCAAATGAACAAAAGAGCCATTTTACCTTTGGGCCCTCTCCAGATACCAACGACCCATGCTAGCCTCATTGCTCCACCCAGTAACCCTTGCTTCTACTATTAGTCTCAGTACCAATAGGATGGACAGGAAATTTAGTGAAAGAACATTACGCTTTAAATGGGAGACATGGGTCCTCAACATAAAAGTCATGTTTGCAAGTGACCTTTGCAGGACTACTGCAAGAAACTCTCTTGGTTTCCCCATGCTACCTTCTTGTTTCGAAACAATGAAGACAAATGAGACCTACAGAAAGATTTTTATAAATTATCTCCAGAGGTATTTACAAATGTATCTAATCTTAATATATTTTAATATAGATGAACTAACCAAATTTGTAACCATGTTTAATGTAGAAATAAATAGAGAGGGATGAAAGATGGCAACAGAATCAGAGTCATCCAGGAGAAGGCTGGCTCATTCTCTTCCATGCCCGGGGCGATCAGTCCCAAAAATACTGATTCATACCAACTGAAATGTACGGAAGACCTGAGGAAGGGATCAGGCTGGCAATAGATTCATTTAAAGTGAGAAATAGAATTGTCACACAGACAAGAATTATTCAGGTTGGCATAACAATCTTCTTTTCTCCCTGTAGTCAGGGAAAACCAAATGGTAATCAGAAGCCACTCATTACCATGAGAAATCACTGTGAAAGACTCAGAAATATTTAAAATCTGTGTATTTTTGCCTTCTCCCTCTATGTGAGCAGACCTTCACTGGAACCAGAAAATTGCTGTAAGGACACAGAATCAGAAAAAAAGGAAGTCAGATGAAGCTCATGTTTTAACATCAGGCTCACAATACATGCTTGCCTTTGGGACTGGAATTTTGGAAGTCTGATTATAAATTCTCCTATTCCCTGTGAAAGAGCTGGTATGGGGTAATAGAAAGCTGATATGGGATTCTTGCTGCTTTTCTTTTTTCTATGCTATTCCTTCCCACAGCTGACCATGCCTTCTGCTTTGGACACATTACTTCTTTAATTATGTTAATACATTTATACATGCATACAGGGGTGCATCTGGCAAGCCTTGACACCAGTCTGCCTCTTCTAGGTGACTACACATCTCTCCTCAACTCCATCTGCCTTAATTTTGTGGCATAACTCTGCTCCCCTCGCTTCTTGGTTCTAGGAGAGGCACTGTAGCCCTCAAACTCAGCCACCCTGACATTTTCTGTTGAAGACACAAACCTGTCTGAAATACAGATTCAAAACTGATTTCTGATTTGTTTTTGATATTCCTAAATCTTTACTCATTATTTCAGTTTCCCTTCTAGAGAAACAAATCTGGTTGTTTTGAAACCAAAAAATTACTTAAATTTATCAATTTGAAAACCCCAAAATTACCTAAATTTATCAAACAAAAATATAGTTTTCCCATTCATCAAAAATAGCTGTTTTGTCAACACATCTTGCTCCCACTTTCTAATGGGCTTTGTTCAATATTCACGTGTTGAAATAATTTTAAATAACTAACATTTTGGGCCTATAGATTCACTGTAACTCAGGTGCCTTGTTGTCCCCTCCTCATCTTCAGCCATTTTTAAAATGAAATTCTATTCAAACCCAACTAATAATGAGCCATGTAGAATTAATTACTGAAAAATTACTTGGGGTCATATTAAAATGGCAGATTAAAAGTCCGGACTAAATTCTTATCCCTTGGTACCTAACAGAAGAAAAATAGTAATCAAATATAAAACAAAAAGTATTTCACTACAGTAACCAAATACAAAAGAGTAAGAATCTAACCCAACAAACTTCAGCACAGAAAAAAATGTATTCCAACACATTTTTGGAACAAAGAAAAGGCTCCACACAAATCCATTTTTGAACAACCTCTCATACTTTCCCCCAAGTACTTAAATGGTTAACAAAATAGAGAATTCTCACTAGTACCCCCAGATCTGGAAAGAAGCAAAATAATAGTTAATATCAACTTTTCCCTCTCCTGACAAAAGCTATTGCTAGGGGGGGAAATATATGAAATGCAGAAATAATTGACAGGGCAGACCTGAGCCACAGTGAGTTATCCAGGGCAACAGACACCATTGAAAAGATGATAGATACACCTCCAATGATGTGCAGTGAACCTGGTGGAGAACATATAACAAAACCTCAAGTAGTCTAACAAACACGACTTACCTCTTATTTTTAATTAAATTTGTTGGGGTGATATTGGTTAATTGTGATACATAGGTTTCAAGTGTACATTTCTATGACACATGTTCTGTATATTTTATAGTGTGCTCACCACCCAAAGTCAAATCATCTTCTGTCATCAAGTATTTGGCCCCCATCACCCTTTACTGTCTCCTCACCTCCACAGCTTATCTCTTGATGAGATCTCTCTTTAACTCACCCCCAACTAAAGCCCAAGATCCTACCATTTTCTCAAGTTACAAATATATATATATATTATATACTCAAATATATATATATACACAAATATATATATATATATATATATATATATATATATATATATATATACACACACTCAATATCATGTTCTAACTTGAAGGGAAAACAAATTGGTTTGGGATGCTGTGAGAAGAAAGTTCCAAAGTCATCCAAACTGTATCAGAGCAAACAGAAAATCTTGACAAAACTTCCCAAACATGAGCAAAATGTAACAAAGGTAAATAAAAAATAAGCCAGGATGGAAAGATGTGAAGTGCACTGTACCATAAAGCAACTAAATAAAATTTTTTAAATCAAGAATTCAAAATAATAGATTGAGATGAAAGATGGATTCTATCTTAAAACTAATTGAAAACTGAAGCAATATTATTTTTAAATTAATACAAAAATTAGAAAAAAAGAAAAAGTACTCTTGAAAATTCATTACTACAATAGGAATGGCTAGAGATAAATACAGCAAATGCAGAAGAAAAGATAAATTTAAAGAAATTAATGACAAACCAATAGATATGAAAGACATAAAAAGAAACTACCATAAAGACAACCAGGATTTCTGAAGCATATCTCTCCTCCTCCAATGAAACACAGGTGTGTTCAAAGGTATAGTATAAAGCAAAAAAACTGGAATAAAAAACTAAAGTTACAGAATCATGTTCTGGACATATATGACACAAAAATTCAAATTAAGACAAATCGTAGTTACATTATTGAACTTCAAGGATTCAAAATAAATAAAAGAATTACTCAGCATTCAAATACTCAAACCAAAATCACCTAATAAAGGAAGGAAAAATCCAGTTAGCTTCAAACTTCAATGCCAGAAGACCCTGAGGTAATGTCTGCCATGTTCTAATGGAGAGAATGTATAACTTAGAAACACCCAACCAGTACTTCATCTGGGTATAAAGGGAAGACATTTGACATATGAAAGAACTCAAGGAACACATAAGCAGCAGCTTCTTAAGATATTTTTAGTTCTAACTGGTATAGCTCAGTTGCTTGGGCATTGTCCTATAAAGTGAAAGGTCGCCGGTTTGATTCCCAATCAGGGTACATACTTGTGTTTTGGGTTTGGTCCCCAATAGAGGCATGTATGGGAGGCAGCGATCAATGTTTCTCTCCCTCTCTTTCTCCCTCCCTTCCCCTCTCTCTAAATAATAAATAATAAAGTCTTTAAAATTTTTATGATCATGAAATCCAAACAATTAAGAAGTGCAGCAAAATAATTAATTCAAGAATAAAGAAGTTACGTTAACAAGGTCAAATGGTGAAAGGATCCCAAATGGTGATGGAGTAGGTAGACATTACACTCACCTCCTCCCAAGGCCAAACTTGGAATAACAGCTAAGATACAGAGCAATCAGTCTAAATGACCAATGGAGGACTAGCTGGAGAGAAGTCTTACAACCAAGGATTTACAGAAGAAGGTACATTGAGACTGGTAGGAAGGGTGAAGACACAAAAAGGGCAGCCACTGAGGTTCCAGAAGAATATCTCAACTACAAAGCATCCCCCTGAGAAGTGTGGAGTCTCATCCCCAAGTCAGGTTCCTCAGCCCAGAGTAGCAGAGCCAGAAGAAGCACCCACATAACATCTGGTTGTGAAAATCAGCCGGGATTCTATATACCAGGGAGAGACAGGAGTCTGCTAGAGACGCATGTGCCCTCTTAAAGGGCAAACACACAAGATGTCATTCACAGCCACTCATCCGAGGCTCTGGTTAAGGGAGGGAGGAGTAGACATAAGTAATGTGAGGAGAAACTAGGGTTTGTACCTCTGGGGAGAGACCTGAAGGGACAGACGCTAGGACCCCTGTGCTGAGTCCCTCTCCCACACTGCAGATGCCATCTCTCTTGAGTGGAGTGCTCCCCTCATATAGCATCAGTCTGTAGAAGTGCAATAGCCACACTCTTTGGTCTCCCTGGCACTGTACCCTTCTAAGCTTGCACCCTGCTGAATAGTCAGCTGCCTGGGTGGGGGTGTAGAGGTCTGGCTAGTCTCAGGGGGTGACAGTGATTGAGAGGTGTGGCTTTGGAGTGAGGGTCATTTCTTTCCCTTTCCTGTGGACCTGACTGGTGCCTTCCTCTCACGGGTGCTAGCTCCACCCTCGGGACTCCCGGTGGTCCCAGCCTCCCAACTCCTGGTGGCTCCACCCTGCTACAGTCTGAGCAAAATCCTAGGCAGACTGAGTTGTGTGATTCTGACATAGGAATGATTTCTCCCACTTTCCCCCAAGCCTGACCAGCACCTCCCCTTCATGGGAGATCCATGAGCCTCATTCTCCCAACCCCTGTTAGTCCCATCCTGCTGAAACCAGGCTTTGGACAGAACCTGGGCCAGACTAAGTTGTACGGCTCTAGGATGGGGCCATTTTTCCCTCACATGTGCAACCAGTGCAGAGCTCCCACTTCACATGACCAAACTTTAGTCTGTATGGGCCTGATAAACTCTGCTGGCCTCACCCTGATAACTCTCTGAGACCATGCCCCACCACAAAGGTGTGTGAGCACCCAGCAGGTGGCAGCTAGACTTGGTATACCCTAAGAATTTACTGAATGGCCTCAGACCCAACACTGGCACTAAGTTTGAGCCTATATAGATCTGGTGAACATCACTTCTCCCTACCTGCTAACTCTCTAAGAACCTACCTCATGCAATTTTAGTACCACCAGAGGCTCTTTCAGTGACTGAACTTAAAAGGCAGGCAGCATGTAGAGACAGGTAGAGGTGAATCTTAGAGTGACTGGGACTTTTGCTGACCTGCTCCTGGGCCAGGTGCTGGTAGAAGCCAGGTTTGGTGTACCGCTTGGTCCTTCCTGCACACACCAATGCTCAACAGAGATAGCCACAGACTGTGGGTTGTCTGATAGCTCCAAACAGGGTTGCCCAGGGCCAGTCATAGGCAGTGTCTGAAACTGGACTGCACAGAGTTCCTCCCAAGAGGCACCAGAAAAAACACACCCAGTTGCCAGCTTCAAACAAGATCAGAGCAGGACCAAAGTAGTTTCACAAGCAGCACGTCCAAAGGGAGATCTCACCACTTCTTGACACACTTCTTGACAACTGGGCCCAGGCCAGCACAAGCAGCAAGTGGCCTTGGTTCTTAGCTTGGCCTCTCTTGGGCCCTTTCAAGCCCAGTACAAGTAGCATCTATATGCAGATCACTTTGTAGCTCATGCCTGTGGCCCCAGGCAGAACACAGGCAGTGGCTGACCTTGGCCTGCATCTCCTGGGAGGCCCCACAACCTGGTGCACCCAGTGGACAATTTCAGACCACATCAAAACCCACCCCTCTCATCCCCACAAGCAATGCACTCAAGGGGTGGACTTGGCCAGCACCAGAGCCCTGCTGAAGGAAACTCTGCTCTGTGGGGTGGGCACCCGCACAGATGATTCTCCACAGTAGTCAAAGCCAGTCCTTGCAGCAATGCACCTGGGGGTAAATCCCTTCCATTGACATGCCAACAACAATCAAGTTTCAACTACAACAGGCAGCTGTTGTGTCCAGCTCAGGTGAACCAGGTGGCTATGCCACTGGACCCTACAGGACACCTACTACATTAGGCCACTCTACCATGCCAGGGAGACATAGCATCTCTGCCTAATACATAGAAACAAACACAGAGAGGCTGCCATAATGAGGAGATAAATATGTCCTAAGTGAAAGAACAGAAAAAACTCAAGAAAAAGAATTAAACAAAATGAAGACATGCAATATACTAGATGTAGAGTTCAAAACACTGGTCACAAGGATGCTAAATGAACTTAGTGGAACAATGATAAACCTAGAACTTCAAAAGCATAAAAATAATGTATAAATAATAATAAAGAACCAGTAAAAGTGAAGAATATGGTAACTGAAATGAAGAATAATTTTCAGGTAATCAACAGTTGATTAGATAAGGCTGAGAATCAAAATAGTGATTTGGAATATAAGGACGAAAAAT
The DNA here is from genome assembly GCF_004126475.2 of Phyllostomus discolor. NCBI lineage: Eukaryota > Metazoa > Chordata > Mammalia > Chiroptera > Phyllostomidae > Phyllostomus > Phyllostomus discolor. The sequence continues at coordinate 134,206,364 of NC_040903.2, read as the reverse complement.
ATACCCAATTAAAATAGTAAAAAGAAAAAGAACCCCCCCCCCCCACAAAAAAAATAGTGTAAGAAGCCTCTGGGAATAGAGGAGCGAGAGCAAGAAATTGAAAACCTATTTAAAAATAATAATAATGGAAAACTTACCTAACCTAGTGAAGAAAAATGACAGACAACTCCAGGAAGCACAGAGAGTCCCAAACAAGATGAACACAAAGAGACCCAGACCAAGACCCATAATATTTAAAATGCCAAAGGTGAAAGACAAAGAGAATCTTGAAAGCAACAAGAGAAATCAGTTAGTTACTTAGGAGTTCCCATAAGACTGTCAGCTAATTTCTCAACAGAAAATTTCAGGCCAAAAGGAAGTGGTAAGAAATGTTCAAAGTGATCAGTAATAAAGATCTATAGCCAAGATTATCTTACCCAGCAAAGCTATCATTTAGAATGGAAGGACATATAAAGAACTTTCCAGACAAGAAAAAGCTAAGGAGTTCATCGCCATAAAACCAGCGTTATATGAGATGTTAAGGGGTCTTCTTTAAGATGATAAAGAAAGAGGAGAAGGAGGACAGGGAAGAAAGATAAAAAATTTAAACAATAAAATGCCAATAAACATGTATCTATAAACAACTACATATTAAAAAAACTAAACAGAACAGAAACAGAAAAAGTATATGTCCAATATCAAAAGACATAGGGTAGCTGAATGAATAAGAAACCAAGGCACATATATACGCTGTCTTCTACAGACACACTTCAGAACAAATTTACACAAGACTAAAAGTAAACAGATGGAAAAAGATATTCCATGTAAATGGAAAGAAAAGAAAAAAGATGGGGTAGCAATATTTATATCTGACAAAATAAACTTTAAAACAAAGCCTTACTAAGAGACAAAGCACACTACCTAATGATAAAGGGAGCAATACAACAAGAAGATATAACCCTAGTAAACATTTATGCACCCAACACAGAAGCACCTAAATATGTAAGTGAAATCTTGATGAACATAAACAGAAAGACTGAGGTTAATACAGTCATAGCAGGAGATTTTAACATCCAATTGACATCAGTGATTAGATCTTCCAGACAGAAAATAAGAAAACAGCTGCCTTAAGTGACAAAATACATCAGATGAATTTAATCGATATCTTCAGATCATTTCACCACAAAGCAGTAGAATATACATTTTTTCAAACATACATGGAACATTTTCTAGGATGGACAACATGTTAGGATGCAAAACAAGTCTCAATAAATGTAAGAAGACTGAAATTATATCAAGCATCTTCTCTGATCATAATAGAATAAAACTAAAAATCAATCACAAGAAAAAAAACTGAAAAACACACAAAGACATGGAGGCTAAATAACATGCTACTAAACAAGAAATGGGTTAAATAACATGTTGCTAAACAACAACAAAAAAAAGGGTTAACGATGAAATCAAAAGATACCTTGAAATGAATAAAATGATAACACATGAACCCAAAATCTGTGGGACACAGTCAAGCAGTCCTAAGAGGGAAATTCACAGCATTTCAGGCCTAACTCAAAAAAAAATCTCAAATAAACAATCTAACTTTACAATTAAAGGAAATAGTAAAAGATCAACAAACAAAGCCCAAAGTAAATAGAAGGAAATAATAAAGATCAGAGAAATCAGCTGCATTTTTAATACACCAATAATGATTGTCAGAAAAGGAAATTAAAAAAATAATTCCACTTACACCAGAAAAAAATAAAACACCTGGGAATAAATTTAATCAGGGTTGTAAAAGACCTGTACTCAGAAAATTATAAAACACTGAAGAAAAAATGTGAAGAGATACAAATAAGTGGAGGCACATACCATGTTCATGGATAGGAAGATTAAATGTCATTAAAATGTCCATACTACTCAAAGCAATCTAAATTCAACACAATTCCTATCGAGATGACAATGGTGTATTTCACAGAACTAAAACAAATATTCCAAAAATTCATATGGAACCACAAAAGACCCCAATAGCCATAGCAATTTTGAGAAAGAAGAACAAAGTTGAGGGCATTCCATTATGCTGCCTGGTATCAAACTATACTACAAGGCCATAGTCCTCAAAACAGCATGGTACTAGCATAAAAATAGACACACAGATCAGTGGAACAGAACAGAGAGTCCAGAATAAACCCACATCTTCACAGTCAATTAATGTTTGACAAAAGAGACAAGAATATATAACAGGATAAAGAGATTCTATTCAATAAATGGTGTTGGGAAAATTGGACAGGTGCATGCCAAAAAAATAAACTAGACCATCTTCTTATACCATACATAAGAATAAACTCAAAATGGATTAAAGAGTCAAATGTCAGGCTAAAAATCATAGAAGAAAACACAGGGAGTAACATGTCTGACATTTCTCATAGCAATATTTTTTCCGATATATCTCCTTGGGCAAGAAGAACAAAAGAAAAAATAAACAAATGGGACAACATTAAACTAGAAAGTTTTTGAACAGCAAAGGAAACAATCAATGAAATGAAAAGACAACCCACTGAATGGGAGAACACATTAGCCAATAATACATCTGATAAAGGATTAATATTCAAAATTTATAAGCAATTTATAAAACTCAATGCCAAAAAAAGTGTGTTTAAACAATTCAAATCCAATTTAAAAAATGGTCAAAGGACCTAAATAATCACTTCTCCAAAAAGGACCTACAAATGGCCAATAAACATGAAAACATGCTCAAATGTCACTAATCATCAGAAAATTGCAAATTAAAACCACATTGAGATATCATCTTACACCTGTCAGAATGGCTATCATCAATAAATCAACAAACAAGTGCTAGTGAGGATGTAGAGAAAAGGAAACCCTAGTGCACTGTTGGTGGGAATGCAGATTGGGGCAGCCACTGTGGAAAGCAGTATGGAGACACCTCAAAAACTTGAAAATGGAACTACTTTATGATCCAGTGATTCCACTTCTAGAGTATATGTGAAGAAATCCAAAACACTAATTTGGAAGCATACATGCACCCTTATGTTCACTGCAGCATTATTTATGATAGATTTAGAAGCAGCCCAAGTGCCTGTCAGGAAAGATGAGCGGATGAAAAAACTGTGGTACGTTTACACAATGGAAGAATACTAATCAGCTGTAAAGGAAATCTTACCTCTTGCAACAAACAGCATGCATGGACCTGTAGAGTATTATGCTAAGTGAAATAAGCTAGTCGGGAAAAAATCAAGCACTGTATGATTTCACATATATGTGGAATCTAATGAACAAAACAAACTGACAAAATAGAAACACACTCACAAATACAGAGAACAAACTGACAGCTGTCAGAGGGGAGTGGGGCTGGGAGACTGGATAAAAAAGGTGAAGAGATTAATCAAAAAAAAAAAAAAAAAAAGGAACCCCATCTCCAAAAAAAAAAACAAAACCTCATAGACTTAGACAACAGTGTGATGGTTACCAAAAGGAAAGGGTGGGGGGAGAGGTAGAAGAGGTTAAATGGTAACGAAAGGAGACGTGACTTGGGGTAGCGAACACACAATACAATATACAGATGATGTATTATAAAATTTTACACCTGAAGCCTATACAATTTTATTAACCAATGTCACCCTAATAAGTTCAATAAATAAGTAAACAAACACCAAATGGTGAACACTGACTCATTTCAATATTGATTTTGTACCATTTTATAAAAAATTGGTAATGAAAATAGAGTAAGTGTTGTAAACCTATATGATAAAAAATAAGATAGTGTAACTAGCAAAACTGAGAAATATAAAAGAGACAAAAAGGAGGATGAGAGCACTTACGTCCTCTCCTTTTAAAGATAGATATTGCTTATAATGGAATACTTCTAAAAAAAATTGGCTCCACACAACCAAATGTTTGCCTTTGTCATTTTTAAACCTTAGCAGGATCTATCAGACAATAGTATCTCTCGTGGTGGGAAAATAGTTACCCAAACTTGAATGTTTCTTTCATTTTACTTGTTCCCTTTCCCTTTGCTGGAGAAAAGGAGGCCTAAGTCTTGCTTCTCCTTAAAGTGGGCTCATCAGCGCTCTTTTCCACAAGGCCAGGCCCCAGAGAGGAGTTCTGTCCTCAGCTAAGATATTTTCTCACAAGATAACATTCCCCTTGGGGTAATTTCAGTAGCCCTGGAAGGAAGTCTCTGGTCTAACTCACCTATATCAGTTTTTGGATTCACAATTCAATATTAAAACATTAAAACAGCTGTTCTAAAACCATTGTGTATCTTACAGGATGAAAGGCTGTTGCCTTTTTGCCTTTGGACAAACAGGGCATCACTATCTCTATTTTATAAAGTGTTAAGGTACAAGGTGAAGTAATTTGCCCAAGGCAGAGAAAGGTAGGGCAGGTGAGCAACAGACACAAGTAGAGCAGTAGTCTTTAGGTTTACTATCAAAAAAGGACATTCACGCTGATGCACTGGGGATAAAACACCCCCAGAAGCAGGTCCTGCATCTCTCACAGTGTTCTGGAGCTGCACTGTGGAGACATTCTGAGCGTGTGCCCTGGTGTCTGACTAGCATTTTATACCTAGCTGTCTCACTTTCTGGTTTATTGACTTAACTTCAGAAAGCCTCACTTTCCTCCTCTGTAAATTAGGGAAAGCAAAGGCATTAGTTCACCGGGTTGTTGTGAGCATCAAGCAAGATAAAACATGTAAAGCATTTCACAAGGTTCTGGCACATTACGAGTTCTCAACAAATGTTAATTACAGCACATGTCAAAGTAATAACATATTTAATACCCCTCTCAACCCTGATTTTCTGCTGCAGTCATGACTTGTTCATACAGCTCTGAGATATTTGACGTGTTCGGCTGCCTCTACAAGTGCATCAAGCTACTTAGATGATGAGATCCATGAGTTTAAGTGGATAGAAGGGGTACCACCTTCACCCCTGTTTTGATTTGGATTTTGCCAACAGACTACCCTCTCAAGGCCTGCAGAACAGACCTGCACACATTGTGTTAGCTCTATGCAGTTTGTCCGGGAGGCAGAGCATGCCATTCAACCGACCTTTCCTCTGTATTGATTAATAGGGCCCAGGAAAAGCTGGGAACAGGTGAGACAGAAACAAGCTGGAGATCTCACAGTCCTTCCTTCTCGGGAGTGCAGCTTCCCAACTAGTGCTCTGTGGGTTGCCACGAACCCAGAACATCAGTCCCCCCCACCCCAGGATAACCGTAAATATTGTCATATCTATTAGCACTTTTATGTGTAAAGAGTTGGGAAGCAATGCAGAGTTCACTACCACTGTCCAAGGACTAAGACCTGCCAACTGTGATTTAGAATCCTAGTTGCTAACCCTTCAATTCAAATTCCTTGACTATAAACCATCCCAGTCATGGACTGTTTGCCTCTCCAACTCAAGGATCTAAAAAAAAAAAGAAAAAGTTACTCTTAGACTGTGACAGTGACCAGGAAATGTGTCTCCTAATTAGACATGCAGTATCACTTAGATTCTCCCTCAAAGTATAGTTTGTGACTCTGACTTACCTGCCAGCCCAAAGCTGCATGCAGACAAATGCCCCCCTCAAAACTGGCAGAGATGGCCAGAGCCACAGCATTCTGAAAACACGCCTTAATGAAAAGCAACTTTTCCCATCAGATCTGTCACATTTGAATAGAAAAACAAAATACTTTCTTCCTTCTAATAAGTACAGAGAGTCTGACAAGGTAATGACTTTTTCCTCCCCTTGCACTAATCTCAAATACAATGATGTCTAAATATGATTTTTATCTTTACACATTGTTTTGAAGAAAAAACTAAATTCTTAGATTTACACTTTGAGTTTGTCTCTCTCAGTCACTAACTCAGAAATAAAGATGAGAGGGATATGCTGAACGAACCAGACCCCTGCACAAAACACTTTATGACAGATGACAATATATGACAAGAATACAAAAGCCTGATGATGATAGGTTTATTTATCGATTGTGAATAAAATTCATGGAGTGTGAAACTGAAAACTGCCCTGGAGGGAACTGGGCAGGGAGGCCATCGGAGGAGTGTGCACAGCACAGAAGGGACTGAGAGCTGCCTGACAGAGGCCGGAGCAGACGGGAATGGGGTGAAATTGGAAGATGGTGTTGACCTCTTTGTCTTCTTGCTGCTTCTGCCTCCTTGGCACGTTAGGTCTATGCAGTGCCTGGGAGGTGAAGCAAAAAGGCACAGGAATTCAGAATTCTGGTGTTTCATAACCAGCTCTGTCAGAACCAGCTTTGCCCCAAACAAGTTATGTGACCTTGGGAAAGAACCTGAATCCCCTACCATTGGGTGGGAGGAATCCCTCGATTTTCTTTCTCTGTAAAAGAGGATGTTGTATTCTTTGAACAGCCCTATGGTGTACAGTGTTGAACCCAATAATGCCAACATTAGTAAAGTGAGGGTGCCATACTTACCAGGACGACCAGCACTGTGGACACCTATAGTACAGGCCCCTCTCAGACACTGAAATAAGCAGCCACCTTGGTGCTGGGTCTTGCATTCCCAGCTTCCTTTAGGAGTCCAAATTCTATAGTTTAAACTACAAAAATCACATTTTCCAAGCACTTGAAGATGCTAACAAAAATGGGCTAAAAAGCAGCAAAAATTGATAGGCTTTTTAACTCCCAGGCATAGGGAGGCCAGGAGGAAAGAATGAAGACCTGAATCATTTGCATATTGCTGGATGATTTACATACTAAATGGAGGCATCATTACATCCCTCTGTGTTCTCCCTCACCAAACCACTGCTGAGACAACTCAAAAACCCACCAAAGGGTTTTGCCCAATGTACATACCATAATCTCACAAATGAGAGCAGAAGAAATGCCTCTCTTTGTTTTACTTATCTTCCTGCAGCCCCGCAGAAGGATGCTCACAGGAAGACCTTAATGACAGAGCTTCCTAAGAGGTGGTTCCCGGAGTCATGGCAGGTAGTCATTGAAATAAAGAATAATTGTGGCTCCAATTTAGGTTAGCAACAACAAAGTCTTGAAGTAGATGTCATTCATCTTGAAGGCTTGTTGAGGTTTCATTTGAAAAACGCAGAATCTGTATCATTTTCTAATGCTGCCTAACAAATTACCACAAACTTAACCGATTTATCATCTCACAATTTCCATGCATCAGGAGACCCAGTAGGGCTTAGCTGGGTCTTCTCTGTCCAGGGTCACTGGTTGTTGGCAGAAATCGGTTCCCTGTAGTTGTAGGACTGAGGACCTCGGCCCCCACAGGCCACTACAGATTTCTGCCATGTGACCCTCTCTCTAACATGGCAGTCTGCTTTTTCAGGGCTGGCAGAAGAATCTCTGACTACTTCTATCTCTAAACTGTAGGCCCTCATTTAAGAGTTCACCTGCTTGGGTAAGGCCCACTTAGAATAGCTCCTTTTTAATTGAAGTCAAGACTTTAATTCCACCTGTCAAATTTCTTCATCTTTGCTATATAAAGTAACATAGTTATGGGAATAACAGCCCATCACCTTTGCCAGACTCCACCAGACTCCACTGGTTAGAAGCAAGTTACCAGTTCTACCCACACTAGAGGGAGGGGATGATTCACAGGCATGGTCTTTGAGGGTCATTTGAGAATTGTGCCTACCACAGAATCTTTCTTCATATCCTTTTATATGGCCTGTTTACTTACATTAGCTTCATTATATAGGATTTTCTACTCTTGCTAGACAGTAATCTTCCAGAAACAAGTCTCTCTGCCCCATCAGCATTGTACCCAGATTTTATCATTACTCCCTTGGGAAAAGGAAATTTTTACCCCCCTACTCTAGCAACTTCTTATTCCTTCTACTGCACTTTCTCAGGAAAAAGAGTAAGAAAGTAAAATATAGAGCAACTCAAAATCCCCACACATTACATGAAATTACCCTAGAGAAGGTCACCTCACCTAGGGAGATTTTCTGCTGAAAGCACACCAAGCAGAAGAAGTTTGGGCCCCAGGGGAAAGAATAGAGGAGGCTCAGGCAAAAAGCACTGCAAACACAGTGCCAGCCATCAAATTGATACCTCCTCTTGTTTTAAGGTGAAACCAACCACTTATCTCCTCTCCTTTGTGGCTTTATCAAGCCACCTGCAGTCCAGACCGGCAAGCTTCTTGATCTTGTCCTACACTCTAGCACTGAAGGACTTAATTTCTCAACATTATATTTTCAATGGGGAAGAGGTTTAGGGTTAACAGAAGCCACAATGTTTTTTAAAAAACAAACAACAACAAAAACACCATTTTGTTTCTGAACTCGCTCCTGGCACTTTTCCATGCACCTGCCCCTCTACCGCCCCTTCTCCCTGGTACTTCTGGGTCTTTTTTTTTTTTTGCATTCTTCCTGTGCTGCTAGATGGGGTTCAGCCATCACTTCAACTCATTGCCCAGGCTTTCTGCTATTCCTTCCCTGGACCTGCCTCTAACACTCTCCTTAGTCCATACTACATTGATTTCCTAAAAGGAGAAGCTCTTTGCACTAATGAATAAATGGTGCCAAATCACTCAGTAAGATTGAAAGAGAATACTCTTTAGAAAAAGAAAAAAGGGAAAAAAGGAGGGGGGTGAGAAACACACCAAAACCACCTAAAGACAACAGACAAGTCAAGTGCATTCCTGTAATATAAAACTAAATTTTCAGATGGAGATGGAATCTGACTTCAGGCAGGGGGAAATCTAGTCCTAACAATTGCAAATAAGAGGAGGTATGGATTGCACTACAAAGACCACATTGTAGAAGCAGCAGATTCCACCAGTTCCAGAGTGCTATGACTGTCCCACTGTCCCAGCATTAACATTTCCATATAATTGCAAAGAAGTAGTCATCCTTGGGCAACACCCAGTTTTTAAGAATGTGGGTCAGGTGGGCCTGGGATTGCATCCTAGTTCTGTTAGTGTGTGATCTTTATCAAATTACTCACCTGTTGTAAGCCTCAGTTTCTCCTTTGTAAAATGGAAGCAGCGAATTCACCTCACAGCTGCTGTTGTGAGGGTCACACTAGATAAGTGGTCTGTGATAGGCTTAGCATGTTGCTTGGCAGGTAATAAACGCTCAGTAGATATTGTTGCTGCTGTTACTAAAACTCCCTGGACCAAGGAGCAAGCATCCCAGCATAACCCTGCTCAACTTGACCCTCCTGCCTCTCATAAATGTTGTGACCAGACTAGCTTCTTTGATTTCATTTTCATTTATGGGAGAGGATTTTTTTCCAAATTAAAAATTTCTGGAACTTACACATTAAAACAGTCACTTGAGGCAGGAGCCATGGAAATACTGCTACGGTTAAGGTATCCGCCCCAAGATCGGGGTCTTGTTAGTGGTTTTACTTGGGAATAAAGTTCGGTAGAAGCACACCGGCAACCCAAGCCCAGAGTAAAACTTGGGATTGTGTTTTCTTTTTTCTGTATTTGTACAACTGACCAAGAAGGTCAAAAAAACCCCAGCAAAGTTATAGGAGAAGACTTCTTAAAACTAGAGTAAGTCAGATCCACTCTATGAGCTCATTTGAAAACCTGAAATACACTGGCTCAAGGAAAACATAAGGAGACAAGAGAAGCCATTCCTAATAGAAATAAATAACCTTTAAAATCTTTTGACTATGAACAACATTGTTGATTTGGAAAGATTTCAAGCATACAGACAACAAGTGAGATGCTAAGTGTCTTTTCTGTAACAATCCCCTGACCATAAATGAAGTCCAAGCCCTTTGGAAAAGCCATAGGTATTAAATTGGACTCTTTTCCAAAAATACACGTACTAGCCCTTTTCACAAAGCATCAGTATCTGGCAACAGGTCATGAACTCTATTTCCCAGCTAAGGTCAAAAGTTTCCAGATGTGAAGCAAATTGTAGAGAGCAAAGATAAGGCTCATACTCACATTCTATACATAGTTTGATTCCTAATAAGCGGAACTTCTAGATCAGGAGTTCTCAGGGTTAGTATGCCGAAGAAATAAGCTGAGATGCTTGGCATCAGGGTGCACACATTCGATTTTTACTCATTCAACAAAGATATATTGAATGGCTTATATGTCTGGCAGTGGGGATATAAACAAAAGCTTAATTGCCCAGTTGGGAAATGGACAAAACAATAAATAAAATACCATTGCAATAGTGTAATGCTGCTAAACTGTCATCAGAGAGAAAACTCTTTTTCTTGCAAGATCTTCCAAGAAATCAGGAAGTTAGGCCAAGAAAAGATGAGAACCAGCATTTATTGGACAACCATGATGTGCCAGGCCATTTACATACATTTGCCCATTTAATCCTGTAGCAGGTAATGTTCTCCCAAGTCACAGGGGAAGAAACTAAGAGTTTAGCAGGTGTGTTCCTCTGGTGAGTCTGAAGCCTAGGTCTTTCTGCTTCCTAAGCCCATGTTCAGACCCACTGGTTCAGGCCCCTCAGTGATAATGACTTCATGTAAGACTCTACAGCTTTGAAATGGCACTAGAGTTTGGGTCAGCTGGATTTTTCCACTCATCAGCACATTCTTATAGGGCATGGAGAGAGAAACTACTGAATGAAAAGAACACAGAAATTCATGCAAGGAAATGCTTTGGATAGAGACTGAAGTGCAAGGCAGCTCCTCTACCACTGGCCTGCAGGGGTTTGTGTGGATACCCCTCGGGTTGTGGGAGAACTTGGCCACAAGAGGGCAGAGTGTGCATTGAACAACCACCAAAAAAATCCCAGTAGCCCTTTGTGAGAAAGAAACCTAATGCTGCATGCTTCATTAACTGTTCCAGTGCTGATAAATATTTGCTGTCCTCTGTTCAGACAGGAAGCAGATAAGAGATTTTTATGCTAGAATATGGCACATGATTACTACATCTCACAACAGAATTTGTGAGAAAAGACTGATCAGCTCCACTCATTTCTAAAATCTTAGAATTATAAAGCTTCATGCAGTTTAATTGATGCCAGGGCTTGAACAGGAAGGCCTTCTACAAATTTCCCCACCAGCAGGAAGTATTCAGTGGTGGGCAAAAGTAGGTTTACAGTTGTAATGCAAATAAATAATACAGTAATTAATAAATAATAACACAAGAATAAATTGTTTTGTGTACTCACAACTGTAAACCTACATTTGCCAACTCTACAGTGAAATTTAAAAAAAAAAGTAGGTCCATAATTTCAATGTCATATTACAGCCATACAATACCTATAGTAATAGCAGTAGCAAGGGGTTGGAAATCAGCTTAGGGTTTGAGTCCTGGCTCTATTACTCACCAACTGTAACCTCAGTCAAGTCACTTAACCTCCATAAACCCCAGTTTCCTCATCTATAAAACAGAACCTACCCAATAGGTTTGTTCTGAGGATTGAATCAGTCACTGACAATAAATACTTAGCACAGTTAACAGTCATTACTCTAACTGCTAAGTTGTGATAATTGTGTTAACACTTTTAGCTGCACACCAATGACACAGAGAAAGTAAAGCCTTTCTGGACTTCTGGCCAAGATGGAGGCATAGGTAGATATGCTTTGCTTCCTCACACAGCCAAAAGAAGAACCACAACCAATTTAAAAACAAAGACAACTAGAAATTCCAGAAAATCAAAGAAGTCCTGTATAGAAGTCTGACAACCAAAGAGTTAAAGAAGAAACATTCATTCAGACTGGTAGGAGAAGCAGAGAAGACACATAGCAAGGCTGCAGCGGCCAGACTGGGCAGTCCCACATTTGCCTGCAGATAAACCAGGAGGAACAACTGGGGAGCAAGACAGGCCATACAATCCAGTGTTCCAGCATAGGGAAATAACACCTCAAAACCTGTGGCTGTAAAAATCTATGGGGGTTGTGGCTGTGGGAAAAAGTCTCAGTCTCACAGGAGAGTCGGTTGGAGGGACCCACAGGGTACTAGAACATACACACACACACACCTACCCGAGAATCAGCACCAGAAGGGCCCAATTTACTTGTGGGTTCTAGGGGAAGTGACTGAAAACCAGCAGCAAGTGGAGGAAGCGGCATTATTCCCTCTCAGACCCCTCCCCCACATACAGCACCACAATGCAGCAACCTGGGTTGCCCCACCATGGAAAATCCTAAGACTCCACCCCTTACTACATAACAGGCATGCCAAGACAAAAAAAATAATAATAATAAATTGGCCCAAATGAAGGAACAAATCAAAGCTCCAAAACTAGAACTAAGCAATGAAGCCAGCCTATCAGCTGCCAAGTTCAAAACACTGGTAATCAGGATGCTCACAGAATTGGTTGAATTTGGTTGCAAATTAGATGAGAAAATGAAGGCTACACTATGTGAAATTAAAAAAAAAAAATGTACAGGGAACCAATAGCGATGGGAAGGAAACTGGAACTCAAATCAACAGTATGGACCAGAAGGATGAAAGAAACATCCAACCAGAAAAGAATGAAGAAACAAGAATTCAAAAAAATGAGGAGAGGCTTAGGAACCTCCAGGACATCTTGAAACATTCCAACATCTAAATTATAGGGGTACCAGAAGGAGAAGAGGAATAGCAACAAGTGGAAAAGTTATTTGAACAAATAATAAAGCAGAACTTCCCCAATCCAGCAAAAAAATAGACTTCCAGGAAATCCAAGAAGCTCAGAGAATCCCAAAGAAGTTGGACTCAAGGAGGAACACACCAAGGCACATCAGAATTACATTAGCCAAGATTAAAATTAAGGAGAGAATCCTAGAAGCAGTAAGAGATAAGGAGAAAGTTACCTACAAAGGAGTTCCCATAAGACTGTCAGCTGATTTCTCAAAAGAGACCTTACAGGCAAGAAGGATCTGAAAAGAAGTATTTCCAAGTCATGAAAGGCAAGGACCTACATCCAAGATTACTCTATCCAGCAAAGCTTTCATTTAGAATAGAAGGTCAGATAAAGTGTTTTTCAGATAAGGTCAAGTTAAAGGAGTTCATCATCACCAAGCCCTTATTATATGAAATGTTAAAGGGATTTATCTAAGAAAAAGAAGATCAAAACTATGAATAATAAAATGACAACAAACTCACAACTATTAACAACTGAATCTAAAAAACAAAAACTAAGCAAACAAATAGAACAGGAACAGAATGACAGAAATAGAGATCATATGAAGGGTTATCAGCAGGAAGGGGGAGAGGGAGAATGGGAAAAAAGATACAAGGAATAAGAAGCATTAATGGTAGGTACAAAATAGACAGGAGGAGGTTAAGAATAGTATAGGAAATGGAGAAGCCAAAGAACTTATGTGTACAACCCATGGACATGAAGTAATGGACGGTGATGCCAGTGTGAGGCAGGGTGGAGGGGGATAAAAGGGAGAAAAAAAATGGGACAACTGTAAAAGCATACTCAATAAAATATACTTTAAAAAAGTAAAGCCTTTTTAACAGATGCCTTGCCTTACTACCGTCACAAATCCCCACATTGTTCCCATCATGCTCTCCTTCCCATTGCAAAGGAAGAGGCTTCCCTCCTCCAATAGAAGGCCAGACCCTAGTCTGACCTGTGAATCTTGGTCTTCCCCCTCTTCTCGGGTCCCTTTTTTTCCTACATTGAAACATGTTCCAGTCTCTTCTAATTAAAAACAAATCTTAGTAAACAAAACCAAAATCTCCCCCCACACCCCTTATGTCCCGGGAATTCCCTAATCTCTCCCCCTCTGCAGCAAAATTTCTCATAGAGCTTTCTACACACCAAGTCCTGTTTCCCCCTCGTCTGCTTACTTCTTGCTCATTCCAGTCAGACTGCACCCAAGGTGCTGCTGCCAGGGCCACTGAGAGCAGGGCCGCACAACCCCCATGAATATTCCAAGTTCCTTCTCACTGGGCTGCTCAGCAGCTTGTGCCTCAGGTGACCTCTGGAAACACTGCCATCCCTCAGGCTCAGTAACACCAAACTTCATCAGTGTTCGTGGTTGACTGTGCTTTCCCTACACAGCCTGTAGATGCCAGAACCTTCCAGGCTCTGTCAAGTCCTCCTTCTTTTTCTGATTCTACTCCTTCTTCAGTGCTCTATCCACTCCCAAGGATCCAGTGGTCATCTCCACACTCACAATGTTGCAGAGTTTTAGGCCCACACACATTTCCACCTGGATGTCTCATAGGCACCTCAAGCTCAATGTACCCCAGACTGAATTACTGCTCCTCCCACTGCCTGCCACCCATACATACAAACGAACCTGCTTCTTCAACAGTTTCTGTTATGAAATTTTTGCCCTCGTGCAGCAGGTATTTAAGTCAGAAATTAGCAAGCACTCTCACACTTTCCCCTCCCTCAACCCTCACATTCAATCAATTGTGATTCTTGTCCATTCTACCTACTGGATTTTGTTTAAAAAATCCCCTTATTTCCCCACTGGTCTCATCAATCTAAGCTACCATCACCTCGTTAGCCCTTCTCCATTCTTGTCTTTACACTACAGCTGGGGGTGGGGGTGGTGGGGAACTTTCAAATGCCAGTTTTACCATTTGAAATCCTCTGTCGATTATGGTTCTTTGGGTTAGTCAGAATCCTCAGAGAACTATAAACTTCCCTTTTTCATCTGGCCAGTTCCCATCTCTTCAGCCTTGTCTCATACCGCTCTTACCTTTCGTTCCCTCTTCAGCTTCGAAAAGTCCTCTTTCCTCTCATCTCAAAAAAACAAAACAAACAACAAGAACAAAATGAAATTGGTTAATTGGTTAACTTATTGTGAATATATTGTGTGCCAGGCACCACAGGAATTCCACAGCTGCATCTGTCATTGTCCCTGCCCTCCAGGATTTTCCAGTCGTGGGGAAAGAGAAGACCAGCTAGCATTTATACACATCAGGGTAAAGTAAAATGCATTGCATAGCATTAAAAATGTACCCATGGGGAAATTCAGAAAGGAAGTGAGTGGAGATACAACATACAGGGAAGGCTTCATATATGTGATCTGTGTGGGCCACCGTGTCGGGTGGGGAGGACAGGCTGTTCTCAGGTATTCATGGGAAGACCAGAGGTCTCGAGGATGAGTGAAAGAAAGGGATGTAACAGTTATGTCAGGTTGATCGGGGGGAATGTATGGAGGAAGAAGTGTGTTCATATACTGCAGACACCCAGAACACAGAGGCACTTAAATGTAACAGCCAAAGGCCACTGTGAACATTTGAGAAAGTACTTTCTGTAGTGGGGTGTCCGTAGAAACCAGAACACAAAGGGGAAAGCCACTGATGTGAAAGTGAAGGCTGGCTATAATATTCTATGCAAGAAGGTTGGGAATAATAGGAGAAGGAAGCTTGAGAATTTGGTGTAATTTATCAAAGCTAGGATGAGGCAGGCAAAGTCCCATCTGGGGTTATATGAAACTAGCATTTGTTGCCTCAGACCACAGGGAGTTGGTGGGAACCCCAGAAAAGGGGGACATAAAAAAAGAGGAGTGTTGACATCTTAGGCTCACCTGGGGAGCCCCTGCCCAGCCCCTGGGAGCAGCCTGGGGGACCAACAGAAGGCAAGGACAGTGAGCCCCACTCTCAGAACCAGCTATAAAAAGTGCAGAACAACAGAAGCTGGCTGTAAAATTTAAGCAGATCAGACACTATAAAATACTTTGCAATGCGCCACTGAGGCAACCAAATAAGAGGCCTGAATAAATTTATATTCCAATTGCTAAACATTACAGTCAATTTAAAAACCCACAAAAGTTTTGCTGAACAACTATATAAATTAGAATGGATCTGTCGCATTGCACAGGACCTAATAGACTGAGACATAAAAAAATTGGAGCAACTCCCTCTCACCTGTTAAATCATCCTGAAATAGATATGCCAGTGCAACTCTTCATTTTCTTTGCTTTCAAAAAACAGAGGTAGTCTATAGCTAAACTGCACTGAAGGTGTCTGGTCCCCTCTGATCTCAGAGAAAACAGAGGTAATTCTCAGGTTAATGTGACTTTTATTTATTATTTATTTGCATTTTTCCCTCTCAAGACAGGAAAGACTAAAAGCTGTCAGGGTCAGGCATTTATCATACCGGAACCAGTCTTCCTCCCTCAGAAGTTCCCCACCTGACTTTTCAGGAAGTTTCTCCTCCATTGAACAAAAGTGGAATTAGCAGCTGGTGGCTATCTTATAGAAGCCGAAATCAACATGTACACATGCATACTTACATACTAATGTACACACACACAACACAAACTGAAGAATTAGAAACTAGACCAAGAGCCAAAGAAAGAAAATTCTGTGTCTGTTCCTGTCACAGATATGATGAGATAATTTGGGTAGGCTCCCTTTCCCACTGTTGCTCTGTTTCCATTCCAAGTCATTTCATCGCTACAATTATAAAACATGCACTGAGGAAGTAGAGAGGTGATGAAGAATGATTTTTTCCCTTGGGTGTGTATTCACATTTATGAACCAAGAGTTAAGGAACAGAGCAAAGTCTGGTGCTTATAGAATTCTCACAATAATACTTGTGCAATAGATATGATTATTTTATCTCCATCTTTCAGACATAAAATCTGAGATCTACAGAGGTTAGGAAATTTGTTCAACATCACACAACTCACTAGAGAGTGGCAGTTCTGGGATTTGAACTCTGAGTGTACCATATAGAAGACAGCTACAGTGTGGGCAACTGAGGAGAAGAGACTAACTCCCTCTCCCTCTGAAGATGGCCCTAAAGTGGGGAGAGGCTAAAGGTGGGTTCCTTTTCTGTTTCTCCCACTAAATTTTAGAAATTCTGAAGAGAAACTTCATCTTCCCACTCCTGTAGCCTACTCAAGATTCTGTGTCCAGATTCTGTGTCCATACAATAATCAGGCTCAGAACAAGAGCCTGATTATTGTATGGATGGAGCATTAAGTCTTAAAGAACATCCAAGGGTAGAGAAGTGAGAGAGAGAGAGAGAGAGAGAGAGAGAGATTGAATCAAGTTCAACTTCTATAAGCCTGACCACAGAACCAGCTTATGCAGCATTTGCTCTTGGGTTACAAGCCTACCTCTGGGCCGTAAGGTATAGGGAGGTGGAGTGGGAGGGTGGGTCTTCTCACACAGCAGGAGAGTATGAGCTGTGGGCAAGCCCTGGATTTCCCTCAGAAACGTGGGAAGGAGTGGCATGGTGGGCTGAAATGGACAGGGTGAGCTATCTAACTGAGAGGTGAAATACCTTGCCCAGGTGTTTTAATTACTTGCCTTAAGTATGGATGAGAAACACAGGACCCAGTGAAGTCAAAGGACTTGCCCAAGGTCACCTAAAACTTTGTTGTTGGTAAACTAGGACTGGAATTTGAACTCTCCTGTCTCCCAGTCTAGTCCTTAGTCTTCCAGAAGTTAACTGCCCAAGAAAGAAAGCAAGGAAAGGAAAAGACTCAGGACACTACTCTGAAAAGCACAAGCACAGGAGAAGGAAAGGTAAAGGTACTTCTACCATGTCCGTGATGCTAACACAGAAGCTGGCCACCCCCTCCAGTTTCCACCCTAGGCTTAAAAACCTAAGGGGGAATTAGAGGGCAGGGTGGGGGTATATGTGCTTGGGTGGGGGTAACAGTATTTTAACTTTGCCAAATCCAAAATAATTATAGATATGAGTTCTCCAAATTACAAATGCAATACTTTGCTGATGTCATTTTATAAAATACCACCTCCATAGGAAGTCATAGTTAGAACCTAATCTCCTTTGTGCCACTTGGGGGCAACACCAACATGTTTGATTTGTTGAGATGTCCCACCTGTCCGCCTTCTAAAGCAGAGAAGTTGCAGTTCTCAAGGCCACCTACTCTTCCTTAGAGGGTGGCGGCAAACCTCCAACCTGCCTGACTACTGAGAGCTCTGGATGTATTTACATATTTGTTTATTTAAGGTCAAATTGTTTTCAGGTATCTCAGAACCAGGCAAGTGCCAGCTATGAAGACTGACTTACTTGTAAGGCACTAGATGAAACATCCCACAGAAGATAACAGGAGATTCTTTGCACAGACAGACCACGGCCTCCAAAAGGATCTCCATAGACAAAGGCAATACAGTTCAGAATGACTACCAGCAACAGGAAGTCCCAACATCTGTCATCGGGCTTCTCTAAAGAGTGAATAGGCAACATTCCAAAATCCAAAGGAGCAGCAAGCAGCCATCACTGAGGTGAATAGGGAAGCAAGGCAGTATCTACCATGAGGATGTAAATGCAGGACAAAACTCCAGGCCCAGGCAGGTAACCAACAAGAACAAGCCAAGGCCAAGCATAGAGAAACTTGGACACCCAGGCCCAAGGGACAAGTTTAGGGTCCAACTGAAGCTTGCCTTTTCTACCTATAGGGCTAGTTCCATACCTGAGCCCTTCCCACGCAGCCTCAGACTTCTCTCCAGGCTGCAGATCCCTATAAGCCAACGGACTTCTCACCTGAGTGTTCCACAGGCACTTCAGCTCCACATGTCAAAATTCATCAACCTCCCTCTAAAACTAGCTCTCCCTTCTGTGAGTCCTTTATCGGAAAAATGACACCACCATCCCCCCCCCAGCAGACAAGTGAGACCCCTCAGAATAGTCCAAACTCCATCCTCTCCCTCACCATTGACTCCCAGTTGGTCCCAGACATACTACTTCAGATCTATCCCCTCCCCACTGTCTCAGATCAGGCCCCTCAGCCTCTCTCACAACTATGGTAACAGCTTCCTAATTGGTCTCCCTGCCTCTGATTCCCTTCCAAAGCATTTCTGTATGACCTCCGGAAGTAGTTCTCCAAAACTCCACTCTGACCGTGTCACCTCCCCTACTTTTTTAAACTTCAAAACAACAAAAACCCCCACGAAGGACAGATTTGAAAGTCCTTGTGCTCTGGCTCATACCATTTTCCGTCTTTTAGCCTGGTACACTTCCCTCACATTCTTCAACACCAAAGTCAAATGTCACCTCTACCATGAAAGCCTCTCCTATTGCTTCCTTCCCCTTCACTGCTCTCCTGGGCTAGTTAATTCTATTCCCTTTTGAGTGCCCTTGGGGCATTGGAGGAAGCCATCAGGAGAAGGCTCCAATGAGACCCCTTTCTGAGCCCTGGAGGGACACAGGCTGTAGGGAAGTTTGGGGGATTCAGCCAGCCAGGCAGAAACACCAAAGTGAGACTAGGGATAGTCAGTCTTGAATGTTTCTAAAAACAAGCCTTATAGGCTGAGACATACCTTCTCTGTCTTTCTCCACCCAGATTGAGTCTGAGCTCACACCTGATGCTATTGCGGTACTTACACTGCATGGGAAGGAAATGGGAATGGGGCTTGTGTGTCTGGGGGATAATGCTAAATAATTTCTATATATAGTTAACTCTTGAGCAATGGAGGATGATGGGTTGGGGGTGCTGAAACTGTTACAGAAAACACCCACCCCTGCCCTGGGAGTCTTGTTACTTTAGGTTATTTATGCCCACTGCCATTTTAGGAACTGTGGCTCTCAATGCCAGTTTGGTAAAAAGGAATTATTTAATTAAAAGTTATACAGGTTTAGAATAATGGCAGAATTCTGCTGTTAAATTTCACTTTCTTTAGAAACAAAGATATGCTCACAAACACAGACTTTCCCTCGCTTTTGCCTAGGCAGGCCAGTCTTAAAGCACGCCAGTCAGAGGTACTGCCTTCCAGAAGAAAACAAACAGAAGTCCGCAGCTCACTTTTCCCATTTCCTCCCAGTCATCCGTGCTCCCCGGGGCAGGTCTACCACAGCTCCCAGCACCATCGGCTGTGTCTCTGCGATTTCCAGTTCTTAATTCAAAGACACGTGGCACCTTCTCATGGCCGATCGGCAAGAGTCCTTTCACCCCCTTTTTACCCACGTGGTCCCAAGAGGTCCCACATTGTCTCCACCCCACAAGGCAACACAGCAGCCCCCTTTTTGTTTAATTCCCAGGCTGGATCCTCTCCATAACCCCATTTCCTACTCCTGCCACACTGGATTACATCTGCCAGTAGACCGGGTTTCTTTTGCCTTTCTTAGCTGCCATTGTTAGTCCAGGTTAGCATGTCTGTCCATATGACACAGAAGCCTCTTCCAAGCCTTCCAGCCACTCTCACAGGCACAGGAAGCCCCTCGGGCTACATTGCATCACGGATTAGAGTCATACCAGTCTCCCTGGCTCCAGGGAGGTGCAGGTTAAAACACTGGCCAAGTCCCTCAGATATGCAAAGTAACTGGCAAAGGCCCTGCTCACTTCCCTTATCCCCCAAGGGATAGCTATGGGGCTTTTCTCCCTTTTAGGGGGGACATTTAGTTTAGCACCCTGCTAGAAAGCCCCACTGGTTGAAAATCCACATATAACAAGTCAGCCCTACACATCCAAGGATTCCCAACCACAGATCTAAAACAGTGGTTGAACCCATAGATATGAAACTTGGACAGACTATATATTTATTGAAAAAAAATTGCATGTAAGAGGACCCATGTAGTTCAAACTGCTGTTGTTCAAGGGTCAACTGTATTATTTCATTAAAACTCATAACAATCCACCCTGGCTGGTGTAGCTTAGTGGATTGAGCACCAGTCTGCAAACCAAAGGGTTGCTGGTTTGATTCCCAGTCAGGGCATATGCCTGGATTTCGGGCCAAGTTCCCAGTACGGGGCACATGAGAGGCAACCCCACATTGATGTTCCTCTCCCTCTCTTTCTCCCTCCCTCCCCGTCTCTCTAAAAATAAATAACTAAATAAAATATTTAAAAAATTCATAACAATCCTGTGAGATAGGTATTATTATCCTCATTCACTATGAGGCAATCTGAGATTGAAAACAAACAAGTAACTTGCCCAAAGTGATTACAACTCATAAATAATGAAACTGGAAAACAAACTCACACCCTCTGATTGTGGAACCTAAATTCTAAGACATTAAACAATACTGGCTACATTTGTTAAATGATCCAGACCCACCATGCTGTTACATTGCACATGGAGCTATACCAGGCGTGACTGTTAGGCGGGGGCTGAGGAGTGGTAGAGGAACAAAATAGGCCATTATTATATGAGGACTAACATTCAGAAGCACAAGAAACTTAGGCTGCATATCCTTTCTTGGGGTCAGGGATATTGCCTGTGATCAGGCTGCTGGCAGATGGGAATTGACCATGGTGTGAAGGAGGAAGAGGGAATAGCACAAAGGGTGTCACTCTTGTACCCTGTTCAGGATCCACATGCAGTTGCATAGGGTTGCAGTGAAGAGGGAGGGGAGGCCCCGAGTCAGGAAGCTGGAGAGGGTCCCTGGGCCAGAGCTGGAGTTGGGCCTCCATTATGGGGGCAGTGAGGACTACTGAAGAATGTTAAGTAAGCGAGTGTCTTGGTCAGACTTTGGAAGTTTGACTTTGACTTCTGTGAAAAGAATGGGTTATAGGAAAACCAAAGGGGTATGCAGAAAAACGAGCTGGGAGGACACTGTGGTAGTCTAGTGAGAGATAATAGGAGTGAAGTCACGACAGGGTAGATGGAGGCAGACAGAGTCAAGTGATAAGGAGAGAAAATGGAGAAGATTTAATGACCGATTGGCTAAGAGGGAAAAGGAGAAATCAAGAAGAGCTCCTTGGTCAACAGCGTGGATGGCGGTGCTCTTTGCTAAAAAGGGACCCCTGGCAGGAAGAGCCGTGGGAAGAGGGCCATGGAGTGACGAGTGCAGAGTGCAGTCCTGAGTGGGAAATATTTGTCAACAATTACTGGATATGCTTAGAAGGCAACAGGGCACACACTGTACTTTAACTGCACAGCTATTGCTGTGCCCCATTTTTCTTCCCACCATGATTATTAATCATCTAAGTCCAGGGTCAATATTTCAACTGTGTTTTAATTCTCAATGCTTGTGAGACTGGAGATAGTCAGGAAGGGGAAAACTCCAGAAGTGCCCCAGGGCTAAGGTAAAGAACATCAATAAAGGACAGAGACCCTGTTTTAAGACCAGTTGTTCCTGCCTTCTGGAAAAGTGCTAAATCATTGTGAAACATGAATGCACCTGCGCAGAAGATGTTACATGACCCCTGCTTCATTATAATAAATTAACATTGTGCGACCTCCTGTCCCAGTAGCCAATCAAGGAATATCATGGGAGGCCACATGCGCAGTAGTTTTAAAGTGATATAATTACTTGTATGTGTGCAATAAAACCCCACCAAAACTAGCCAGGAAATATCCTCTCTATAAGAATAGAATCCCTCCATTCCCTGAAGTCAGTCTCTGCTTGGAGTTAGCCTGCTCCCATGTTCTGTGGAGTGTACAATTGCTTAATAAATCTGCTCTCTCTTTCTGCTCTAACCTTTTCTGTGTGTTTGGTTCAATTCTTTGTCTGCAATCACCAAGAACCTGGTTACCTGTGCCCACCTGTGACAGTTTTTGGTGAGCCAGTTAGGAGAAGATGCCAGAGTGGTAAGCCCCCTTTGCTGCCCTGGCACCCTGCCCTTTTCCATTGCCATCTATCCTGTTTTGGTGAGCCTGATAGTCCCCGATGGCAGGTTGGCTGCTAAATTGCAAGTACAGGTTGGATAGTTAAAAGCCACAAGGGTGCCTGCCACCTGAAGACACCCATAATAGGATAACCTGGACACAGAACAGGGTTAGTTTCAGTCCCTGCCAGGTGCAAGAAAATGTCTGCACACCAGTCAGGCACATCGTGAAAACCACAAGACACTGCCCCACCCTCCGGCCACTCGCTCATAGATATAGTTTGACCTTCCATACAGGATATCAGTCACCACCTCAGCTGAACTATGACTTCCTTTTGCAGTCTCCTCATCAGGCCCACAGATAGTCTTTTACTCTTGTCCTCTCTGGCTGACCTTACAACTGCACCCATATCCCATTTGCCTTTTGTGTAGGAATGGTTCCTGCTGTCTTTGTACCCAGAGCATCTATTCTAGGATCACTAATAGTCCCATCGCTAAGTATAGTTACAGGAATGAGCCACTCCCATCTCAGCATGTATATACTATCATTGCAAGCAGCAACACTGCCCAGAGCAGCTTAACAGGTGCCTACTGATCATTTGTAACCAGAAATGGCCACATGGAGCCATTTTTACCCAATTAGTTGAATTTGAAATTCTAAGGTGGTTTATTTGCCTCTATAGGGGTATTTTAATTTCCCCTCTCAGTTGGTCATCCCACTCTGTGATCCACCTCCAGTAAGAATGGAGGGGGGGGGGCGGTCTTTGGGCACCTCTTGAGGTCCCTTCTGGAAAAATTTCTGACTCAAGTATAATTCCTCAAAGCTCTGGAAAAAATAGAGAAAGTACTTGAGTGTCCTCTTTTTGATTTGGAAGAGTCATTTTATAATAAGTTCATCTTGGTGCCCCTCTTGGTAGTTTATGGGCCCAGAAACTATTTTGCTATTAAGACACTTCCTTTGCCCCAGACCTGAAGGCTTACAGGAAGATGAGGGTCTCCATAGATGGAGAATACAAAAATGGAAACATTCTCAGGCTACCTGAGTAGAGCAGTGGGTCTGTGGTCATCAGGATTATAGGCAATTGCTCAAGGATGATGCATTGGTTCCCTCCCAACAGGTCTCTGCAGGCTGGACACTCAGTAGGACCATGAATTATGCAAATAGTGTCCAGGGAACTCAAAATCTCTGAATTAAGCATAGAAAGAGAGAAAAAAAAACTAAACTGTGGCAATCCTCTTAAGTCCTTTAGATTTCTGTCATCCGATACTCACTAGGATTTCTTTCACCAGAGACATCTGGTAGGTGGGTGGGATCCCAGGAGATACCCTGTGGCCCATGAGGAAAGCTCCTGAGGTAAAAAAAAAAAAAAAAAAAAAAAAAGGTGGGGGGATGCCTCTAGATTACAAGGGAGTATCTTTCTCACTAGGATCTCTTTCACCAGAGACATCTGGTAGGACAGTGGTATCTTCGGGGACACCCTATGGCCCACTAACAAAGCTCCTAAGACAAGCAAAGAGGGACTCCCTTAGATTGCAAAGGAGCATCTCTGTGTTTTTCTTTTTCCTTCTCTTTAGGATCACCGTGCTCAAGATAGGAACCACACCTTCCATTCCTTCCAAATCACCATTGGGTTGCATTCTTAGCCATTGGGATAAATTTGACCCTAAATTTTTAAAAAGGAAGAGATTAGTTTTCTTTTGTAACATTGTTTGGCCCCAATATAAATTAGGAGACAGAGATATGGCCTGAAAATGGGTGCAGGAATGATGATACTGTACTACAATTAAATCTGTTCTGTTGGAGGGAAGGCAAATGGTGTGTCATTCCTTATATGCAGGCATTTATGGCTCTGTACTGAGATCCCTCCTTTTGTTCTGGCCCCACCCTGACAGAACTTACGGGCCCAAGTGTTGATCAATTAGAAGATACCCTCCTTAGTTCCCCACCTGTCTCTCAAGGGAAACTAAGGGGACCCCAGAGTTCAGGAGTCTCTGACCCTACCTTTGAGGGATCAACCTCTCCACCACCTTATGCTGGAGACAACCTAAAGCCACCAGGTGAGAAAAAACTCAGCCCAGCAGGACATACTAGGAGTGGTGCTTCTTTCTCCCTACTACCCCTACACTCCTACTCTCAGGAAGGTAGCAGGCACGCAAGGCACTATAAGGGTACAAGTGCCCTTCTCTATAACTGATTTACAACGATGTAAAGACAGGCTAGGGAGTTTTTCAGAGGACCCTTCATGTTTCACTAGTAATTTCCAGACTCTTACTTTAAGGCTTTAGTATGTCATAGAGGGATCTGTACGATATTGTGACCGCCTGCCGTTCCCCAGATGAAAAACAGTAGATCTGGAAGAAAGCCTGTAAACATGAAGACCAGTTGCATACCCAGAACCCCGGCACTAACCAGTGGGCCGCCCAAGCTGTCCCAGACCAGGATCCCGACTGGGGATACAATACTCAGGTGGGAATCCAGAGTAGGGAGGCAATGATAGATTGCCTAGTGGCAGGAGTGAGAAACCGCATCAAGAAACCTGTAAATTATGAAAAAATTACAGTAATCACCCAGGACAAGGAGAAGAACCCAGCTCTCTTCAGAAACAGACTAGTAGAAGCCTTCCGAAATTATGCGAACTTGGGTCTGTCCTCCTTAAAGGATCAGATCTTGATAGGACAGCAATTTATAAATCAGTCCACCTCTGATATTTACAGGAAGCTTCAGAAATTACAAATAGGCCCACAGATCCCCCTAGACTAGCTCATGGATAAGGCCTTTTTGATCTTTAAAAACAGGGATTTGAAGGAAAGAAAACAGGGAAAGAAGGAAAGGGAGAAGCAAGCTGATCTCCTTGCCCTAGCCCTTCGCAGTACTATTAGTGGAAATCAACCCCATCAGGCGAGCTCAGGGAGGACTTGAAAGAATCAGGGGCAAAAGGATCAGACCTGTTATAAGTGCAAGCACCCCGGACACTGGGCAGGGAACTGCACTCAACCACCTCCGGGACCCTGTCCTCTATGCAAGAACGTCAGTTCTGATCCCTGGCACTGGAAGGTAGACTGACCCCATTCCCAGAGTGGAAATGGGTCATCACCCAAGGCCATGGCTATTTTCAAGGACTGAGGGTGCCCAGGGAATCGGTTGACCCTAGGGAATACTCATATTCCCATCTCTACCGAAGTAACTCTGGATGTGTCAGGTAAGAAAACCAACTTTCTTGTTGATACTGGGGCTTGTTGATACTCTGTCCTTAACTCTTACTCTGGACTTCTTTCCTCCAAATCAGCTAAGATAATGGGAGTCACAGGAAACCTTAAGGCCTATTTCTATACATTCTCTGTCACTTGCCAATTTGAGAGTCAAATATTCAAACACTCCTTTTTGATTGTTCTTCAGTGCCCTATTCTTCTGTGAGGCCAGGATCTTTTAGCCTGAATGGGAACCATCTTGTTGTTCCCAGAAGAGCCACTTGAGTCAAGCTAGATCATGATAATCAGTAGTAGCTGAAACCAGGAGAAAAATCCCAAGTTCAGTTGTGGATGCAGTAAAACCTGCTAGTTCAGGAGACAGGGATTCCTGGAAGAGCAAACACTGCATTACCGGTTAAAATCCAATTAAAGCCCAGGTCAGATTATCCTCACAGGAAGCAGTATCCTATTAAACAAGAATCTTTGGAGGGGTTACAGCCTATCGTAACTAAATGTATACAGCATGGGCTCATAGTTCCTTGTCAATCTCCTTGCAACATTCCCCTCTTACTGGTGATAAAACCCACCAGAGAGTATAGGCTAGTCCAGGATCTAAGGTTAGTCTATGAAGCAGTAGTCCCTTTATACCCAATAGTAGCTAACCCTTATACCTTGTTCTCACAGGTACCTGATGATGCTCAGTGGTAGATTTGAAAGATGACTTCTTCTGCATCCCTTTGCATCCTGACTCTCAGTATCTGTTTGCTTTTGAGTGGACTGATTCAAAGACGATGATACATCAGCAATACATTCAGACTGCATTGCTGCAGGGGTTCAAGGACAGTCCCCACCTCCTTGCTAGGGTATTAGAAAAGGATCTTAGAGAGCTAAAGTTATAAGGAGGTGCCATTTTACAATATGTAGATGATATACTAAATTGCAGCCCCTCCAAGGAAGCTTCCGCTCAAAATGCCATCCAGACCCTGAATTCTCTAGCTGAAAGAGGCTACCAGGAATCAAAGAAGGCTCAGATTACCAAAAGTGTAAATTATTTAGGGTATATTTTGACTCCTGGGTCTAGGCAGTTGTCACAGGAGAGAATTAAAGCCATTACTGAGTTGCTACTAAATAGCAGCTTTGCTCCTTTTTAAGAATGGCAGGATTCTGAAGCATTTGGATACCCAACTTTGGGCTAATTGCCCAACCCTTGTATAAAGTTACCCTTGTATAAAGGGGCCAGACATGGAACCCATTATATGGGAAAAGGAATGTGATCAGGCTTTTAATAAAATCAAGCAGGCCCTAGTCGAGGCCCCAGGCTTAGCCATCCCTAACTTAAACAAGCCTTTCTCTCTATACATAGCAGAGAATCAAGTAATAGCTTTAGGGGTCTTAGTGCAATGACTAGGGAATGAACCTCAACTAGCTGCATATTTCTCTAAAAAACTAGATACTGTAGCAACCAGGTGTCCTCCATGTCTAAGAGTAGTTGCACCCACAGCCATGCTTAACTGAAGAAGCTGCTACACAAACTCTCAAGCAGAAGTTAGAGGTCTTAACTCCACATCAGATACAAGACATATTAGAGATGAAAGGGGATCTCTGCCGAACAGGAAATAGACTGCCCAATATCGGGCCCTTCTTCTGGACATTCCTGAAGTAATTGTAAAGACCTGTAAAACCGTAAATCCAGCCTCCTTCGTGCCTATAGAATCATCCCCAGATTTGACCCATTCCTGCTCAGACATTAGTAATATTCCAGCAGGACTGACTTGCTGGAACATCCCTTAGAAAACCCTGACAAGGAATGGCTCACTGATGGGAATAGCTTGCACAGAATGCTCAGTAAAAAGCAGCACATTCTGTTAATTTATATAACACCATCAAGGCATGACTCCTTCCACCCTCTACCTCAGCCCAAAAGGCTGAAATTATAGTCCTTACCTGAGCTCTCATTCTAGGACAAGAAAAAAGGGTTAATATGTAGATAGACTCCAAATATGCTTTCCTTGTTCTGCATGCTCACAGTGCCATATGGAAAGAAAGAGGGCTCCTCACTGCTCAGAATTCCCCTATTACACACAGACCAGAAATCTTAAATCTGTTGGAAGCAGTTAGGCTCCCTGAGCAAATGGTAGTCGTGCACTGCAAAGGCCACCAAAAGGATATGTCACCTATCTCGCAGGGAGGTAGGAGAGCAGATTGAGAAGCAAAGAGAGCAGCACTAGGGACTGACAAACAAATGGTCTTATTTCCCCCTGTAAATGGTTCAGATATCAAGCCCACTATACATCTGAGGAAATATCTTGGGCTTTGGGGCAAGGAGGTGTCCATGAAGGACCCTGGATAGATATTGGCCAGAGGCTGTTCCTTCCCCAGACCTCCCAGTGGAAATTCTTCTTTTCCTTTTTTCTAAGTATATTTTATTGATTATGCTATTACAGTTGCCCCAATTTTTTCTCTTTATTCTCCCTCTGTCCTTTACCCCCCCCCCACCCTCCAGCATTCCACCCCCCCACCCACTCACCTTACTTCATGTCCATGGGATGTACATACAAGTTCTTTGGCTTCTCTATTTCCTGAACTATTCTTAACCTCCCCCCATCTATTTTATGCCTACCAATTATGCTTCTTATTCCTTGTGCCTTTTGTCCCCCATTCTTCCCTTCCCTCTCCCTGTGATAACCCTCCATGTGATCTCCATTTCTGTGATTCTGTTCCTATTCCAATTGTTTGCTTGTTTTTTGTTTTTGTTTGTTTGTTTGTTTGTTTGTTTTTAGGTACAGTTGTTGATAGTTGAGTTTGTTGTCATTTTAATGTTCATGGTTTTTGATCTTCTTCTATTTCTTACATAAGTCCCTTTAACACTTCATATAATAAGGGCTGGGTGATGATGAATTCCTTTAACTTGACCTTTATCTGTCCTTCCATTCTAAATGATAGCTTTGCTAGAAAAAGTAATCTTGGATGTAAGTCCTTGCCTTTCATGACTTCAATTACTTCTTTCCAGTCCCATCTTGCCTGTAAGGTTTCTTTTGAGAAATCAGCTAATAGTCTTATGGGAACTCCCTTGTAGTTAACTCTCTCCTTTCCTCTTGCTGCTTTTAAGATTCTCTCTTTATCTTTAATCTTGGGTAATTTAATGTTGAGGTGCCTTGGTGTGTGCTTCCTTTGGTCCAACTTCTTTGGGACTCTCTGGGCTTCCTGAACTTCCTAGAAGTCTATTTCCTTTGCTAGGTCGGGGAAGTTTTCCTTCATTATTTGTCGAGTAACTTTTCAATTTCTTACTCTTCCTCTTCTCCTTCTCCTTTGTGTACCCTTATGATTCAGATGTTGGAGCACTTAAAGTTGTCCCATAAATTCCTCAGCCTCTCCTCATTTTTTCTGAATTCTTGTTTCTTCATTCTGTTCTGGTTGGATGTTTCTTTCTTTCTTTCTTTTTATTTTTTGTTGTTCCAAACTGTTGATTTGAGTTCCAGTTTCCTTCCCTTCACTATTGGTTCCCTGTATATTTTCCTTTGTTTCACTTTGTATAGTCTTCATTTCTTTCTTCATTTTGTGATTGAGCTGAATAATTTCTGTGAACATTTTGATTACCAATGTTTTGAACTCTTTATTTGACAGGTTGTCTATATCCTTGTTGCTTAGTTATTTTTCTGGAGTTTTTATCTGTTCTTTCACTAAGACCATATTTCCTTGTTTCAGTGCTCCTGTTACTTTGTAAGGGGTGGAGCCTTATGTATTTGCCAGGGCAGGGGAACCTTCTTTGGTGCGTTGTGGCACTGTCTGTGGGGTCAGAGAGGGAACAGTGCCACTCACTCACTCTGCTCTAATCCCACTTTCCATCACTTCCCTCACTTCCCACAAGTGGATTGTGCCCTTTCAGGTGCTGACTTTCAGGTGGGTGGGTTTGATAACATTCTAGGATCCAATGGAGCCCTCCAGTGAACTCTCCTGTGAGACTTGGAGTTCCTCCCACCTTCACAACATCCACAGGATTTTACAGCTAGAGGTTCTGAGTCTTTATTTTCCTGGTCTGTCAGCCTCTGCCTTGCCTGTGTGGTCTACTGCCTTGCTGCGGGTCCCTTCCATCTGGCTGCCCATCTGCACCCCTCCTACCAGTCTGGATGAATGTTTCTTTAGCTCCTTAGTTGTTGAAGTTCCATGCAGTTTGATTTTCTGACAGTTCTGGTTGTTTGCTTTTAAATTGGTTGTTATCCTTCTTTTGGTTGTGTGAGGAAGTGTAGCATTTCTACCTATGCCTCCATCTTGGCCAGAACCCCCCACTAGAAATTCTTAAAGGCTTTTCATGACTCCTTCTACATTGGAAGGGATGCTACAATGACAGTGATTAATAAATCATTCATAGGCAGGGATATAGCTGTTACCATAAAGAATGTCTGCCAGGCTTGTACTCTTTGTGCCTACAACAACCTGGGCAAAAGCCATCCCTGCCCCCGCTGATAGAACCTATTCAATGAAGAGAGACCTGTCCTGGAGAGAACTGGCAGATTTATTTTACCAAAACACCTCCTTGTAGAAGATACAAATACTTATTAGTCCTCACAGATGCCTTTACTGGATGGCTTTTCTAGCAAGGACTGGATGGAGAAGGCTGCAGAACTAGCAAAAGCTCTCCTAAAAGAAATAATACCCCATTGTGTTCTATCATTGATGCCTATGAAGCAATAATGGGCCATCCTTCACTTCTAGGATCTCTCAAGCAGTCTCTGAAGTTCTAGGCATAAAGTATTATCTCCGCTCCATTTTGAGACCACAGTCCTCTGGGAAGGTCGAATGGGTAAATCAAACTTTAAGAAGAACATTAGCAAAACTTTGCCAGGAGACTTCTGAAAACTGCACTAAGTTGCTACCTATAGCCCTCATGAGAGTTAGGGGTTCCCCTAAGGCCAATACTAAGCTCAGCCCATTTGAAATGCTGCATGGCGAACCCTTTTTACTGCTAGATCTAATATTTGATACAGAAACCCATCAAGCAATTAAGTATATAATAAAGTTAGTGCAAGTGCAGAAATCTTTATAGGAATATGGAAATAAAGTTTTACCAGCCCCCAAAGGGAACTTGCAAACTACTATATCTCCAGGAGACTGGGTACTCCTTAAAACTTGGAAGGAGAAATCACCAGCAGACCAACTCAACCCTGAATGGAAAGGGCCCTACCAGATAGCCCTGAGTATCCCCCTATGGCTATAAACCTTTTAGGGGTTGATAGTTGGGTTCATATTTCCAGAGTAAAGCCAGCCCCCACTGATCCCAATCTGACTCAGGACCAGCTGGAGACCCAAAGCCCAGACTACACCTTCGAGCCACTGGAGGACCTCAGATTCCTGTTCAAAAGGAGGAAGACTTAAAAGATAAGTAGTGATTGATGACCATGTACTAAAATTACCATTGTTCTGGATAATTGCCCTTCCTGGAACATTTCTATTAGTACTGATCCTCTGTATGAAGGCTTGTTTACTTCCTTATGGATGAAATCATGTCTATGATTTTTCATAATGAGAATTTCTTTCTTGTTTCTATAAAACACTCTCTACTTACCTACACCCTGTATAAGGGAGTGGGATGAACATTTTTTAGAAAATGTTTCTCAAACCTTAGCAGGGAAAAGTATGATCCAATGTTGAATATGTCATCCTAACCCAGAAACTCCTTCCAGATATAATACATATATAAAAGCCTACTCAATACAGATGAATCCTTAATTAGTGCTTTGAATTATTCTGCTAATTACACATGTTCCTCTTTTTCTTTAAGAGTCAGATGGGAGCACAACCCTCCTTTGTGCTTCCGTATGACCCCACTAGAATTAAAGTCATTTAATTACTCCAGTACCTCTCTTAATTGTGACAGTACTATAGGATGCACCCCCTATTATAATACTCATACTGGGACCATTAGCCCATTTGAAGCCCTGGCCTTTCAAGTTCCAGCTTTCTAGAAAATCTTTCTGAGGGAGAAATTTTCAAACTTTTGAATTGGTCACATATACTATGCTCCCCTAATTATGGTTTTAACTGCATTCCTAATAGTACCTATTGCTGCTTTAACAAAACTCATAATGCAGATACCAACAATACTTCAAAATGTGTCAGCTGGAAATTGAACCAATCCCTTCAAGAGATATTAGCAAAATTTCTACCACCTCCTACAGGAGAGGAATATCAGGAAAATAATTTAGGGCCCCTTAGGGATTGCTTTTCCCCATTGCCATATGCCCTCCTTAACAAATATAACTCCACCAATGCCACAGTCATTGCAACACCCCTGGGCCTCATCTGGCTATGTGGAACTCCCAATAACTGGTTAACAGATCATTCAGAACTTCATAAAGCTATTGCTTATACACATCTCAGCAGCTCTAAAAGTGGGGATGACTGTACCTTAGGGGCCTTGGCACCCCAAGACCTTACCATTATAAACATAACCCAGAGTCCTAGAAGTCTGTCTCTCATCAGAAAAAAAAAAAAAAAAAAACAAGCTTGGTCTAGTAGTGGCTGGGGCTGCTGCCACTATAGCCACCGCAGCCCTCTGGGGAGGCTCTGCCTACCGTGAGGCCACTCCAAGGGAACTCACTAAGATTATAGAATAAGTCTTCAAAGACACCACTGATACTCTACTTGGACTATCAAGATCAGTAGACTCACTGGTAAATGTCATGGATAACCATCTTGCCCTTGACTATCTTCTAGCAGAACAAGGTGGGGTATGTGCTGTTATCAATAAAACCTGCTGTGCCTATGTAAGTAACATAATTGAGACTAATGTAAGGAAAATTTATGAACAGGCAGAGTAGCTACATAAATATAGTCAACAGGGCCAAGGAATTAGGGATACCCTGACCTCCTGGCTCCCTAACTTAACATGGGTACTACCCCTAGTAGGTCCCCTAATAACTTTGTTGCTCTTATTACTTTTAGAACCTTGTTTAATTTACTTGTTAAATTTGTATCTTCTAGACTTAAGCAGTTCCATGTCAAATTGATGATTCTCCAGGGTTTCCAACCAATCCCTGAGAGTGATGTTGAAGCTGACCAACACACAGCATCCATGATGGCCTCAGGAATCCCTCTTCAACCACTAGATAGAATGGCATGAGAATTTTGTGGTTCTTGATAGGCAGGGACTATTGCCCCATCTAAGTCAGAAAAAGTTACAGAAGAATGATTTTTGCCCTTCAACCACCCCCAAAGGATTTTTGAGAACCTTGTCTCTCAGGGGGAAAGTTGAGGCAGGAGAGTCAGGATGGAGAAAACTCCAGAGGTGCCCCAGGGCTAAGATAAAGGACATGAATACAGGACAGAGACCCTGTTCTAAGACCGGTTGTTCCTGCCTTCTGGAAAAGCACTGAATCATGGTGAAACATGAATGCACCTACACAGAAAATGCTACATGACCCCTGCTTCATTATAATAGCATTGTAATAAATTAACATTGTGGGACCCCCTTTCCCAGGTGACCAATCAAGGAAAATCATGGGAGACCACATGCACAGTAACTTTAAAGTAATATAACTACTTGTACATGTGCAATAAAACCCCACCAAAACTAGCCAGGAAATATCCTCTCTATAAGAATAGAATCCCTCCAGCCCTTAAGGATAATTTCTGCTCAGAGTGGCCTATTCCCATGTTCTGTGGAGTGTACTATTGCTTAATAAATCTGCCCACTCGCTCTCTTTCTACTCTAAACTCTCTGTGTTTGGTTCAATTCTTTGTCTGCAATCACCAAGAACCTGGTTACCTGTGCCCACTTGTGATACCTAGGTCACTAGACCACTTAAATGCTTGATAAGTAGACACAGTATAGACAGACCGAAGGGGAATCCTCAAGGAGGAGAAAGGAAGAAGAGGAATAATCACTAAAACCACCACCAAAAAGCAGGAAAAGAAGGGAGATGGTAGTAAGTCTGAAAACAACTCTGATTAGTAATAGTAAACTTGATGAGGTTTGGGAAACAACATCTTTCTCACAAGCACTTTAAAAACTAGTAGCACCAAGAAAGAATGGAATACAGAGACATGGTGATTGATAAAGTGTTGAAACAGCACAGTTGTATAACAAGAATGTATTTCTCTCAAACTTTACTGAAAATAAGTCTGTAAGAACAAAGCTAGAACATTGGCAGTAATAGAAATAGGTAATTTAAATAAAGTAATTATCAGAACTGAGACTAGTTATAAGCCTGAGGCATAACCCATCCCCTTAAACTTCATTTGCTTATCAAATGCTGACTGCCTTAAGGACTCATCTGGAATGTCTCAACTCTGCAGATTTCTGTTTGGATTATCTCTGAAGCTACCCTCTAAAGACCAACAATGTACTCATTCTACTTCAGAAACTTTAGAAGTGGTACAGTAAATTAGAAGAAAGTTTCAGCGTTAACACTTTGGGGTTTGGGGAGAGATGGGACAGTGGCACTGGGCAGGAAAGGGAATGTCCCAAAGGCATTTTTTAATCCAGAATGAGGAAAGAACACAAGATCAGGGAGATGGGCTCCATGTGCAAACAGTTGAAGGGTCAGTCTTTCTCCCCCATTTTTACTGAGAGGAAAATCAGAGCTCATATATATAAACTTGTTATTCCTTCATTTAAAACCTTTCAACAACTTCAGGCTGCAAAAACCAGTGGGGATTGAGTCTCCAGTGGAAGAAACTACTGGAACCTCAAGCAGTTCCTCTTAAAGAACCTACATACAGACTTACCTACTCAGACTTACTCCCTCTTAGCTCTAGTACCAGGGTAGCAGCTTGAAGGGCACCACTGGCATACTGGGAAAGGCTGAAGTGTCTGTCTTCAAGGCCAGCAGAGGCCATTGTCACTTTTCTAAACCCTCCCCACACAGAGCTGGCAAGATGGTGCTGTATTTGAGACTCCATCAACCTGGCTAACACTGTTTGACCCTCCTTGAAGATCCCCAGAGACTCCACCCCACCCAATTTATGGGTCCACCCAAGCTGCCTTTCCATATGAATGGCTGGTCTTGGCTCATGCCTCACAACTTCCTAAATCCTATCAAAAAGGCAACAGCTGGCAATATCAGCAACCAGATTAGTTTCACAGCTTGACTTCACCTGGGAATCTCCAAACCCAACACAAGGAGAAGCCTTATCACAGAGGTGCCAAATCTGGCCCTCCACCTTGTTTTATCTGGCCTAGCACTTTGTTTCTACCTGGTGGCAGTGCCAAGCTCTCACTTAAAGGAGTAATTACATTCATACAGTCCTAAAATTACATTTGACCCTTTGAAGGCAACCATGAGGCTGATGTGGCCTCCGGTGAAAATGAGTTTGACACCCCTGCCTTATCAGATTGCTTTATAACTCAGCAAGGGCAGCCCCGGGTGGGGGCTGACCTTGGCCTGCACCACCTGAGAAACCCCAGGGTACCCCAGGGACAGTGCACCCAGTGGACAGCTACAGACCATGTTGGAGCACCATCACCCTGCCCCTGCCCAGTTGATCCTCCATGGAAGGTGAAGTTTGGTTGTCTGTGGTCACAGCCAGTCCTTGCAGCTGATGGACCTAAGTAAATTCCTCCCATTGATCTGCCAACAACAACCAACTCTCATCTACAAAAGGAGACTGTACTCAGCCCACATGAAGGGCACACCTCAAGTACCCAGTCTGGCTGACAGAGGAGGCTGTGCCACTGACCCTACAGGATACCTACTACATTAGGCCACTCTGCCAAGACACAGAGTCAAAGCAGCTCTACTTAATACATAGAAACAAACACAGGGAGGCTGCCAAAATGAGGAGACAAAGAAACATGGCCCAAATGAAAGAACAGATTAAAACTCCATAAAAAAAGAACAAAACAAAATGAAGATAAGCAATCTATCAGTTGCAGAGTGCTAAACACTGGTTATAAGGATGTTTGAGGAACTTAGTGAGGACCTCAGCAGCATAAAAAGATCCAGTCAGAAACAAAGAATTTACTAATTGTAATAAAGAACAATTTGCAGGGAAACAACAGTAGAGTGGATGAAGCTGAGAATCAAATAAATGGTTTGGAACAGAAGGAAGCAAAAGCAGAACAACAAGAAGAAAAAAGAATTTAAAAAATGAGGGTAGTATAAGCAGACTACGGGACAACTTCAAGAGGTCCAACATTCACATCATAGGGGTACCAGAAGGAGAAGAGAAAGAGAAGGAAATTGGAAATCTATTTGAAGAAATAATAAAAGGAAACTTCCCTAGTTTGGTGAAGGAAATAGACATGCAAGTCCAGAAAGCACAGAGTCCCAATCAAATTAGACCCAAAGAGGACCACAGCAAGACACATCATAATTAAAATGCCAAGGATTAAAGATAAAGAGAATATTACAAGCAGCAAGAAAAAAGCAGAGAGTTACCTATAAAGGAGTTTTTGCAAGACTATCAGCTAATTTCTCAAAAGAAATCTTGCAGGCAAGAAAGGGCTGGAAAGAAGTATTCAAAGTCATAAAAAAAAAAAAAAACCAAGGACCTACAACCAAGATTATTCTATTCAGCAAAGCTGTCATTTAGAATGGAAGGGCAGATAAAATGTTTCCCATACAAGGTAAAGCTAAAGAAATTCACCATCACCAAGCCATTATTATATGAAATGTTAAAGAGACTTACTTAAGAAAAATAAGATTGCCCTGGCTGGTGTAGCTCAGTGGATTGAGCGCAGGCTGCGAACCAGGCATCGCAGGTTCAATTCCCAGTCAGGGCACATGCCTAGGTTGCAGGCCATGGCCCCCAGCAACCGCACATTGATGTTTCTCTCCCTCTCTCTCTCTCTCTCTCTCTCTCTCTCTCTCTCTCTCTCTCTCTCTCTCCCGCTGTAAAAATAAATAAAATCTTTATTTTAAAGATTTAAAAAATCTTTAAAAAAAAAAGAAAAATAAGATCAAAACTATGAACATTAAAATGACAGCAAACTTACAACTATTAGCAACTGAATCTAAAAAAATAAAAATGAAACCAAAAACAAAGTAAACAACCAGAACAGGAACAGAATCATAGTATTGGGGATCATTTGGAGGGTTATCAGCTGGAAGGGGGTGGGAGAGAAATGGTGCAGGGATCAAGAAGCATAACTGGTAGGAACAAAATAGATTGGGGGGGGTATCAATCATAGTATAGGAAAGGGAGAAGCCAAAGAACTTACACACATGACCCATGGACAGGAACTAAGGGGAGGGGGCATTGCTGGAAGGAAGGGGGGGTACTGGGCAGAGGGGGACATAAGGAAAAAATTGGGACAACTATAACAGTATAATCAATAAAATATACTTAAAAATAAAAATAAAACCCTTCAAAAAGTTCCCAGTAACTTTGAATCAGGTATAAACTCTTCAGCCTGGATTTAACCCAATGTGTCTCCCTCTCTGCCCACCCCTGCCTATCCCCACATGATCTGGTTCTTTCTTCTGCTGCCTTAGTCAATGTTGAAACTAAGACTAAGCCATACTTAGGAGGAAGGTGGTTGAAAGGCAGATGGGTCTTCTATTGCTGTGAAACAAATTGCCACAACTCAGCAGTATAAAACAACACACTTATTATCTAAATTTCTGGGAAGCAGAAGGAGTCTGGGCACAGCTTAAATGGGTCCTCTATTTAGGACCTCACAAGGCTCTAATCACGGTATTGCCCAGGATTGGGTTCTCCTGGAGTTTCAACTGGGGAAGTGTTCACATCCTCATGCTCATGGTTTTGGGGAGCATTCAGCTCCTTTGGGCCATAGGATTCATGGCAGCTTGCTTATTCAAATTCAGAGACACAGATGCTTGCAAGATGCATGTGACAATGTTATGTAATCACATAAACATGATCATACCCATGCCTTTGTTTTTGCCATATGCCATGGATTAAAACCAAGTCACAGGTGCTACCCACACTCAAGAGGACAGGATTATACAAGGGTGTGAACACAAGGAGGTGGGGGATCACAGGGCCACTTTATGTCCACCCACCCACCAAGTCTATAGTTGATAGCCTACCAGCTGCACTAAAGCTCTGGAGAGTTTTCCCAACAAGCAGGATTAATGTAAAAGGAGAAGGGGAGGGGAAAGGTTGGACTTTGGCTCTAGTTTGACAGCTCACTAATATTTTCCTTGGGGATTTATAACCTTCTAGAGTATCCCCCAACTTCCCAGTGAAAAGACACATGTGAACGCCTTTGCAATATGAGCCTTTGCAGGGAGAAATGAGAACTATCCTCAGGTGCAAAATAATAAGCAGAAAGAAAACCCATTGACTGAACCTTCCACATTGGATATGTAATGCATTAAATATTCTACACAAATGCTTAATTTGTGTTTCCTTCTGGGCATGTGCCAATTAAACACCTATTACATGGTACCCATGTAATGCCAGTTGGTTCAATGTCATTGCTCTCTTACAAACCAATAGATGAATGTGGTTTGTGGGAGTAGAGAATGAACAGAGCAGCGTGACTCATCCTACAAACTAAAAAAAGCCTATAAACCATTACATTTCTGTACTTCCTGGGAAATCAAGCAAATTGAAAACCCACTCACATGTTCAAAAAGATTCTTTGGGTGCACCAAATTCTACTGAAACCAAACAGATTTTCAGCTTTACTCCCCATCCCAGAGTTCTAGCAGAATAACCAGTCAAAGACATTTCTTATGTTTTGTTAAAGTAAACACAACAAGAGGCTCTGCCTACATGCAGTTAACAACCTAGAAGGAGAACCATAAGCTACACTAGTAGCTAAATAACTATTGAGCAATCTTAAATGTTAAGTATTATGGGGGGTTGAAAGTATCCCCCCAAAACTATCCACATCCTAATCTCTGGAACCTGTAATTATTACCTGATGTGGCAAAAAGGACTGCAGATGTGATTAAACAAGGATGCTGTGATGATAGATTATCCTGCATTATTGGTATAAGCTTTAAATGCAAATGCATGTATTCTTATGACATGGAAACAGAGGGAGATTATATGCACACACATGCACACTCACACAAGAGAAGGCAATGTGATCACAGAAGCAGAGATTAGAGTAAACAGCCACAAGCCAAGGATCATGGAGAGCCACCACAAGTTGTTAGAGGCAAGGAATAAATTCTTCCCTAGGGCCTTACACAGAAGGGAGCACTACCTCACCTACACCTTGATTTCAGCTTAGAGAAACTGACTTGGGATCTCTGGCCTCAAGAAATGTTGGAAGAATAGATTTCTGTTGTTTTAAGCCAGCAAGTTTGTGGTAATTTGTTACACACGTCTGAGGAAACCAATACAAGTACCATGAAGAAAATAATACAGGAGGATTTCAAGTATCGCAGGGAGCAGGAGCAGGCAGCTATGATGGACGGGAGAGGCAGGGACAGGCTGAGATGACAGAGAGCTCAGAGCTAATGGTGAGAAATGGCTGACCAAGGAGACTGAGAGCGACCATTTGGAGGGGTGGGAGGGAGGTCATGGCTCTCCTGATAAGGACGATTTTAGAGGAAAGGTGACACCTGTTGGAGTGAGTTCAAGAGAGAATGAGAAGTGATGGAGTAAAGACAGAATCGAAGATACTTTAAGAGAAAAGGGACAGTGACCGGAGGGAAGCATGGGGTGGAAGGCCTGTGTATATGCTGTGTTTAATTTAATACAACAATCCTGAAAGAAGGAGCCCCTGAGGTTCTGCAGAGGTTCTGTGATTTGCCTGCAGTCATATGGCAGAAAAGAGACTGAGCAAAAATTCAAAACAGTTTTAACTTAGTACAGAACTCTTTATGATACAGTAACAAAAAAGATAAAAATGGCTTATACTGGGAGGACGGAGAACTGAGCCTGGGAAGATAACTGGGTCCACTGAGCCACGCACACCAACAGAGGCCCAGGCTTCTCAGCACCGGCTCTGCCGCTGGGAGTCCCCGTGGAGACGAACGGCAAACATTCCTGACCAGAAACTTGGTGATAAATACAGGTTCAAGGAGTGAATTAAAAATAAGACTTGTCATCCTCATGTATTGTGTGAGCAACTCCAAGGAATCTTAGTGAAGAAAATGTTGTTAGTAATAAAAGAAAATATTTTGATTATAAATGCTAACTGGTTAGACAGAGTAGACAAGTGAAAGAGCGATAGCATATGTTCTGGTGTTAAAAAGAGTGAATATTTTCAGAAGATCCCTAATAAAACTAAACTGAAAAGAAATATAAGAACTTTAATTTAACAATGAAATCAATCATAAGCACCCAGTATATGTTTTGATCATATTGAGTGCGATTCAGATGACTTGCAGGATCCTGCAAGTAATCTGAAACACTGAAGGAAGTGAGAGCTACTTAGGGCTCTTATTTCACAGTCGATCTTTATGAAGTGTAGATGGCAGTCCCTACTTCCCGGGGTTGTTGGGGGGATTAAGTGAGATGAAGATGTATGAACTCCTAGCCATCAGCTGTCCATAGGAGGCCAGATATACAAAATATCCTCCCCTATCCTCTTCCTCCACTTCCTCCTCCTCCTCCCCCTCTCCTACCCCCACCACTACCCCTACCACCAGCCACAGGTCCTGGGAGATCTGGCTCTGCCTACCCCTGCGAGCTCATTTCCACCCACTCTTCTTCCTGCTGATTATGCTCCAGCTACACTGGCCTTCATTCTGTTCCTTGGACACGCTCTTCTTGTCCTCCCCTGAGGACTTCTGCTCAAGCTAGAAAGCTCGCCCTCAAGATCTTGGCATTGGGGATTCTCTCTCTTCATTCAGATCTGAGCTCATATGCCATCTCTTTAAAGAGGCATTCCACAACCACCACATTAAATCCTTTTCCAGTAATTCATCCTAAATCATAGCACCCTATTTTATTCTCTCCATAGCTCTCATTTTCTGGAATGACCTTTGTCTTCTGTCTCTACACTGATGGAAAAGACCTGGTCTGTCATATTTCTTGCTTCTCACCCAGCACCTGGGACAGTGCCTGGCACAGAGAAATGGCAGTCAATAAATATTTGATGAAGCGAATCATTATCTATGGAGAACATACACATGCTACTTTATGTATAGGTAGCTGTATGATCACAGGTAAGATGCCTGGGATCTTTATTCCAATTCCCTGTCAGTGAAGGGTGACTAAGATCTCCCTGCATCATGAGCATTCAATGAAGTGCTCCAAGTCAAGCACTTAACAGTGCTCGATACAACAGAGTAAGCTCTTAATAACTGTTAACATGCATTTCCTGTCAAGCAGAGAATCATTATCATATGGTACAGACTGTAATACTGTACCCACACTTAGCAAGTTCTCAGGACTACTCGGAGCAAAATCTTAAAAAAAAAAAATTCTAGGATACCCAACTTTAAGGCAGAACCATGGCTACAAATAGGCTTCCTGTTTCTAGATTCAGTGTAGGTTCATTTTAATAACTGGCAAACTGGTTTGTGCCTATTTGTGGTCCACTGCAGGAGGGGATGGCCGCACAGAACACCTTCCAGTTTTTAGGAATACATGTAAATCTCTTGGTTTGTCTGCAGAGCCCTTTGTAACAGGATGACTCAATCTAAACTCAGGTGTAAAAAGAAGCATAAAGTTCTATGTTTCTTTACATCCTTTTGAATGCTCTGCCTCTGAGCTGTTATTCCATCTCAGTAATTATTGAGGCTTCCGTCCCCATAGTCCCACCCCGCGGTTGGGCCAAGTGCTTGAGAGTTTCATACACCACCAAAGCTTTCCACTACCCCTGTAGTTATCAATCCATATCAGTTAGCTCAACAACTTGAGTATCTTGGATGAGGCTGGAAACTCTCATGCCTGGGACCCAGCCTTTCCAGGTGGCCAGCGGAGGTCCTGCAGGTCCCCTGGGGCAATGCCACAAAGCAGAGTTCCCGTCCTCTCTACCCCTTGAACTCCTCTGCCAACGGTCTCCTGCCTCTGGGCCTCTGGGACTGACTCCTCACCACCCCAGCACTCCCTTCTCTCCCCTCACCGCTGGGATCCCCAGCATTATCTTTTCAAAAAACTTGGCATGTCGAGAAAAAGGGAAAAGAGGCACTGACTGCAAGCAGCTTCTTCTTTCAGGTCCTGCAAAAACCCCTCAGGCGGAGAATACTAGGGCTCTAGCTACCTAATTAAAATTCAGAAGAAGAAAAAAATCAGCAAATAAAATTCAAGTAAGTATCTCAAAACATTGCTTTGCCTTACCATCACAGGTCTTGCTGCCTCTGGTTCCCTGGTGCTATCATATTACATTTTTCTAAAACTAATGGGAAAGCTTTAGCTAGACACCCAAGACAATTTGATTTAAAGTATGTATCCTTTGTGCATGCACAAACACACAGACACAATTTTGGAGCAATACACTATTTGTGTCTGTATATGCATAAAATATTTAGAGATCTATTTCAGAGCTTTTTAGAATTGTTTCCCAAAATAAAGGTAATACAAAACTATGTTAAAAACACTGCCTATCAGAATACTCTAAGCTATTTGTCTCACCCCAGAGGGTTAGTTGAGCTGGTAAGGAATATACAGCCCAGTTGCCATTAGCTAAACATTTCATCAAAAAAAGTTCTATATTCCAGAAGTAACTGCTACAAGTTCTTCAGTTACCCCTTTCTCATCAATATCAGACATTTTGCTACCACAATGCATGTTCAAATTGAGTTCTTGTTAGTGAAAGCAATAATATGCAACATATACACAGTGGCTAAACTATCTTGGAGACGTGCCCAACCCTTAAAAGAAAAGGGTTGAAGAATGTGGGCTGTGCTGTCCAATGTGGTAGCCGCTAGCCACACAGGGCTGTGGAGCAATTGTAATGTTGCTAGTTCCACATGTTAAGATGATAGTATTTTGGAGGTTCCAGGTCATATAAAATATATCATTTCAATTATATGTTTGTTTTTACTGTTTAAATATGGTTCCCATCATACAGTCATTGAACAGCACTGGTCTTAAAGCCCTTTGAACTGTAGGGATGGTACCCTGGGTTTGATCCCTAAATGGTCTTGGGTCCTGCCACTTGTTCAATAGATCGTTCTGTGTTCCCAGCAGAACTATCTGACATACCTGAGTCCTGCCACTGGAACAGGGACTCATGTAACTCAGGCCTCGTGCATTGTTGTAGACACTAAGGCAAGGAAAACAGAGGTCAATGCACCAACCTACACGGACCTTACAGAAGAGGTGCTTTTGTATCAATTTACTAAAAATTGAACATACGACAAAATTTGATCAGAAAACTTCCTTTCATTATAACCTAGTAGCAAAGTTGCAAAGAAAAAAAAAATAGCTAATCTCACCTATCCCAGAACACTGCCTCTAGCTTAGAGGCTCTGGCCCTGAACAAACACTTTAAAGGGCCCTTTTCTGGGCTTTTCCTGACACATCCCTCCCCAAAGGCAGCGGTATGTGCCAGAGCCCTGCAGCCTGGTGGGGCTCCGTACAGTGCTGGTGAAAGTGTTGATGTAATGTAGGGGGCCACAGGATGCTTGTCAATGACCAAAGTATCAAATGGCCAAGCCGGATTACTGCCTGGTATAGACCATTCCCCTGGTGACTGATAGGTATGGCTGCAGAACTGTAAATGGGCTGTCTGTTTGCACTGAAATGGGCTGGGACTTGAAGGCTGTAC
Source organism: Phyllostomus discolor (assembly GCF_004126475.2). Taxonomy (NCBI): domain Eukaryota; kingdom Metazoa; phylum Chordata; class Mammalia; order Chiroptera; family Phyllostomidae; genus Phyllostomus; species Phyllostomus discolor. The sequence continues at coordinate 134,163,262 of NC_040903.2, read as the reverse complement.
ATTGGTCTTCTCCATCATACTAAAATAAAGGTGCAGCAATACCTGAGAGTTGTGTGTGTGTTTTTTTTTAAGATATTTTTTTTTTAGAGAAGGGATGGAGAAAGAGAGAGAGAGAGAGAAACATCAATGTGCAGTTACTGGGGGTCATGGCCTGCAACCCAGGCACGTGCCCTGACTGGGAATCGAACCTGCGATACTTTGGTTCGCAGCCCGTGCTCAATCCACTGAGCTATGCCAGCCAGGGCAAGAATTGTATTTATATTGCATATATAAACCGGGAGATTTATAGTGATCTTTATTGACATATAAATTATATTTATGATACACACATATATTCTATATCCTGTGGGAAATTCTTAATGTAATGACCTCCAATACATCATGCTTCCTACTATCGATGCCTTCACTAGTTCTTTTCCACTGAAGTCTGTCTGGCCTTGGCATGAGACTTGCGTTGGCCAATGGAACATCAGCCAGTGTGATGATGCAAGCAGAGGCTTACACATTGCAGCTTGCTCTCTTGCTACCCCAAGACCACCACACTATGAAGCAACTCAGGTTTTTGGAGAGTAAGGCCTAGATTGTCTTAGCTGCACCCAGTGCCTACCTCGCACTTCACCCACCCATTGAATGCAACTGTTCAAGAGAGCCCAATGAGAGCAGAACTTTTCAGAATTGTAGGAAATAATAAATGTAGCTGTTTAAATATTTGAAACATTAAAAAAATTTTGAATTCTTAAAGCCACTGGGTTTAGGGGTGTTTGTTTATGCAGCAATAGTAATCTCATATAAGCCACCCGTTAAAGACAGACACGTTCTCTGCCCTAAAAGGCTTCTCTGTATCCCACCTGCTTCTGCATAGCAGGCTAGGAGGTTAGTGTTACCCATTCATGAATTAACAAAAATGTTATATGTGAAAATCTGGATTTTAATATAAAATAAGGTTGATAATCTGCTTCATATAAAGATTTCCTGTTGATATTGAAAATATGATTCTAACTGTAAAGCATTTGATTTTAGTGTTTTCATGACTGCTGAATGAGGTAGCCATGAACTAAATTTTTAGCCTTTATAAACTGCTACACTAATATATAGCCTGTCAAATCCTATTCTTATTTTTTAAATGTTGCTACTTATAAGAGACAAGAAGCCCTGCTTCCTGAAAATCTAAAAATCATTCAAGTCAATTTAATATTTTGTCATAAAAAAGAAGATCTACACTTTAGTTAGGGAAGCAAGACCTCCCACACACAAAACTGTTAGAAAACTAAGACTATATGAATAAATGCAAAATTAATGAGCACAGTAGGTAAGTGCTCTGAGACTTTAGAAAAAAGTAGAGCCTAATCTGGGCTGTAATCTGTAAGGAAGAGTCTTAAGAAAAGAAGCTTCCAGTTAAACATGGCAACCAAGCACATTCATTCCCTTCTGATACTGCCTAAAATAATGGTACAGGGGATTTTTTTCAAGACATACAATAAGGACAAAGACAATAAGAGAACAGGCAATAGCAACAGAGTTTTTGTACAAATAGTATCTGAACTTAGCAGACTAAAGAAAGTTGAAAGGTGAGCTGGAAATGGGAGAAACCCAGAAGCAAGCCAGTCCACTTGGCAGGACCACAGCCCTGAAAAAACAGACTCAGGGGACCAGAGGCACCACGAGTCCCTGAATGCAGGATGTAGCAGGTAGAGTTGAAGGCAGGAATGCTTTCAAGAGCTTGAATGTTGATAGAGCAATAGCCTGACCTCTCCTCAGTGCTGGCTTGTGACCATCCTTTCCTAACCCTGTGTGAGTCTGAAGCTCTGGGTTTGGCAACACCAAGTACAGCTGAGGCCAGAGGTGGCATTCTGACAACAGGAGTATTACAATACATGGAAAACTTCATATCGAATCAGACCTCAAGTTCCTTTTTTCCATGTCTCCAAGCTTATTAGCAGCTAAGTGTTTATTTTAAAGGTGAGAGATTAACGATACCCTCTGGGGAAAAAAATGACTATTCAATGAAAAATACCCCTAAGGATACTCATAGTCAAAGAGCCCAGACTACAAATAGCACTCTGGTCAGATTTGATGGACCTTACTCTTAAATAAGAAGGGATGGCCCAAGAATCACCACATAGTTCAAGGCAGCTTCTAACATGAATGAAACACAGTGAGTCAAATAAACAAAGAGACAGTGAAGAGAGCCAGAAAGAAAAAGAAATAGAGTCTAATATAGTAGAATTAATACCACCAAACAACCTCAGAAAATATTTCACAGCCATTATGCTATAAACAAGATGCTGGAAAAAATATTCAAAAAAAAAAGAAGGGAAAAATGAAGTGATTGGAGAAATTATATAAATCCACATAGAAGAGTTGGAAGCCAAAGTGGAAATAACGTCCCAGGAAACAGAACAAAATGAAGCGAGATGGAAAGTGTGAAAAACAAAACTTGAAATTAGTCTCAGAAGCCAATTATGAAAATAAAAAGAATTAGAGAAAAGAAAGGTGGGGGAGGGAAGTGATGAAAGGAATGAGAAAGTGTTAAATAAAGAACAGGAGTTTCTAGACTGTGAGTACATAGCAAGTTGTAACAGAATGAGTGAAAAAAAGATAGAATGTGAATTTTATTTTAAGATTTTATTTATTTATTTATTTTAGAAAGAGGGTAAGGAAGGGAGTAAGAGGCAGAAAAACATCAATGTACAAAATCACTTGCCTCTCACATATCCCCAACCAGGGACCTGGCCAGCAACTCAAGCATGTGCCCTGACCGGGAATCAAACCAGCAACCTTTCATTTTGCAGGCCAGTGCTCAACCCACTGAGCCACACCAACCAGAGCTATAATGTGAAATTTTAGAAAAATGTTAGGCAGAATTTCCTCTAAAAACCTTCCAGAGATGGAAGAGAAAGATCAAAATAAAAATCAGAAATTAAAATGACATCTGATATATATATGTATATATACATATATATAGTTACACATATATATAGTTATACATATATAGTTATATATATGTTATATATATAGTTATATATATATAGTTAACAATGAAAGTTAAAATAAAAGGAAACAGTAAAATCCTGAGGAAAAATGACTTCTAGTCTAGAATTCTATACCCAGACAGATAACCAAGTCTGAGAGCAAAATAAAAGTATTTTCAGATAGGTAAGATCTCAAAAAGTTGGCCTTCCTTGTAATTTTGGTGGGTGGGCAGTTACTAGAGTCTGTGCTCCAGCAGAACAGAGTACACCAGGAAACAGGAAGATGGAAAGCTCAGGAAGCACAAGACCTAGCTCCAGGGAGAAGCACAGGAAATCCCCAGGTTGGCAACAAAAGGAGATCCTGCCATCCAAGGACAACCAGTGTGCTGTTGGCCTGGAGAATGGCCAGTCCAGATAGGAGCCAAAGGACACGACTTTCAGGAGGTCTGTGGCCAGTAATGAGACCAATCTACAGCATATGTCTCCTGCTGTGATACTGAGAAGGATACAACACCACTTTGGTGGTAGTTTTGCCCAGAATGCATAACTTGAATTTGATCTTGAGGCAGGCAAACCCAAACCGAGAGACACTCTACAAAACAATTGATCCGTACTCTTCAAAGTGTCAGCTTCATGAACTAAAAAGACAGACTCCGGAACTGTTGTAGATTAAAGGAGACCAAAGAGATATCACAACTGAATGCAATGCATGACCTTGGATATTTTTTACTATAAAAAAATGTTATTGGGACAATTGGGAAAATCTAAAGAAGATCTATAGTTTATAGTATCATATCATCAATGTTACTGTATCATATCACTAGTATATTAATTTTCTGATTTTGATCATTGTACTATGGCTATTTAAGAAACTCCTTGTTTTTAGAAAATATACACTGAAGTGCTCATAAATAAAGGGGAATGACACTGCAACTTAGTCAAACAGTTCAGGGAAAAAAAAGGTGTTATCTCTATCTGTCAAGAAAAACATACAGCTAATGTAGTACAATGTTAACATACGGGGGGGAATCTGGGTAACAAGTATCCAAGACTCTTTTGTACTATTCTTGCAACTTTTCTGTGAGTTTTAAATAATGTTAAAATGAAACACATATAGGAAAGAAGCTTCACTATCACACTAAGTGTATACAGTAGCAATTCCCAGAGTCCCTCCTGAAGGAGGTCTATGATCAGTTACTCAAACAGCCATTTGTTGGGAGGAAGTCAAGGACCCAGATCTTTAAAGGTGACAGTGATACCCAGAACACCAGAGCACCATTCTGACCTCCAGTTACAGGAAAGATACTTGGAAACAAGTGATGAATGGATTTCTGACCCAGTCCTATTCACCTCAAAGGGGGCTTCTAGGTCCAGGGAACAACCTAGTGGTTATTTCTTTAGTTCCTAAATGTGTAAATAAAATTACATACTTACTAACTTGTAAAACTCTCACATTGGACATTGGTTTCTTAAATAAGAGAATAAAAGAATTGAAATAGGAAAGGTCAAATAGGAGCCCCTGAAACTACCCCCACCTTTAATCAAAATAACAAATTAAAAACCAACATCGCTTCCTGGGGGATGAGAGTGATTAAGGTCCCTCAGACTTAAATGGTGCAGTGGTGATGGTCCAAGACCCCATTTATATTCTCATTTAATTCACCCGAATGGGCCCTACAAAAACCCAATGATTCATGACGGGAGCAGTGGACTGCCATACACTTAATCAAGTGGGAGCCTCAATAGCCATTATTGTGCCAGACGTGGTTATCTTTGCCAGAGCAGATTAGCGCAGGCTATCGCATGTGGTATGCAGCTATTCATCTGGCTAATGCCTTCTTTAATGTCTTTCCCCTTTATTCTTATTGTTGACACTATTGCAGATGTCCCCATTCCCCCACTTTGCCTGCCTCCACCCAGTCCCCAGCCCCCCTTCCCTCCTGCCATCCCCACGCTGTTGTCTGTGTCTATGGGTTATACACGTAAGTTCCTTGGCTAATCCCTTTACCTTCTTTCATCTAGTCCTCCTCTTCCCCCCTCTCCCTAATGCATTCTTTCCCATACGTTTCACGGGGGAAGATCAGAAGCAGGTTGCATTCCTATGTAATGGACAACAATACACATTCATGATCTTGTCCCAGATTATTAATTCCCCTGCTCTCTGTCACATCGTAGTGCCAAAGTTACCTAGAACATTCAGACATTCTGCAGACCATCACATTTGATGACATCATGTTAAGCACACCTGATGACATGTGTTCATAGATATATGGGCTCCACAGGGTGGGAAATAAACTCTACAAAGATCCAGAGTCCTACTACCTCCAAAGTTTTGGGGTCCAGTGCTCTGGGGCATTCCAGGACTTCACCTCCAAAGTTAAGATGATTCATTACTTCATACCTCCTCCCACTAAGGAATAAACAATGCTTGATAGGTTCCTCTGGACTTTGTGGGTAGCATTGTTCATACTTAGGAACACTGCTCACACACCTTTATCAAATGATTTTGAAGGCTTCCAGTTTTTGAATGGGTCCCAGATTAAGGAAGGGATTAATAGCTGGTTCAGACTGTAGTGCAAGCAACCCTGACACAGAGTCCATGCTGCTTGGCAGAGCTGATGGTATTTGGCATAGAAAAAGGTGGCTTGTGGAAGCTAGGGCAAACTTCAAAAGGAGAGTCACCACACAGATCACTAGGATTCTGTATGTTTAGGGGACTATTCACCATTTGAGAAATAGCCCCTGGCATGCTTGAGACGGAGCACCTTATCATGGGAAATTGAGTAACTGTATGTGACCATATACCATAAATGCCCATCATAACCCACATAAGCTCAGAAACAATCAGCCATGAGATTAAAGTGGCACATCTGGGATTAGGCTCAAGCAGGTCCAGAGGTCATAAATCATATGCAAGAACAGGTGACCTAGATTCCTGTGACAGGTACCACTATTACACTGATGCCTTTCCCTTGGCACACACCTATGACCTGATGGAGGAATTCCCTATCATCAGATGACCAAAGAGAAGAAAAACATAAGTTTGATTATTGGGCTCAGATCCCTCAGAAGTGAGTTTGGGTCATCCTACCACACAAGCCATTGGACCATAAGAAGTGATGGCTGAGAATGAGGAGAATCTATAAGCAATGGAAAAGGAGGCAGATGATGAATATTAGTTGTGCCATCATGACTAGTACTACCTGTACTGCTGCTATACTTTTCCCACTAACCCTCCTCTGTATGTTTTTCTAGAAACCGTGACTAACTAGAATCCTGTAGAATCTATGTTTTAGTGAGATAAAGTTACCATGAGCAGTGAACCTGAATAGGGTGGACTGTAGTAGATGCTGTTAGTTATCCACTCAAATCTGAATATGGGGCTCTGTACCCATTCCCTCAGCTATAAGTGTTGGCTGAAAATAGCTCAGGGGCATTCCTTCTATGGAAGCTTGCCCTCAACCAATGGGGACTATCTTGCCCAAAAGACTGCAACCCCCACCTCTCTACCACTACCAACATTGCTAAAGATTAACAGGGTTTGGAGTATGAGAGTGTGATTTATGCTCCAGACCATTCCTCACCCACCCCCATGGAAAAACTACACTTTCCTGGAAACTACATTCCTTGATTTGCTTCTTTCTCTTTCATGTTCCACACTCTTTTGCTCTTCCACAGATTTTTCCCCTAAACAACACTTGTTTAAAATCTACAGACAGGGCAAATTTTTGCTACTGATTTTTGTGAAGGTTTACCGTAAGAAGTTAGCTGTTAACCAGCACTAGTTTATGATTTTTCCCAGTGCCGTTTGCTTATTCATAAGTAAGTTTAAAGACAAATAAGCCAAAGATGGGGTTGAACTCAATTAACATGCCAGGATTGTCAAGAAAATCACATTTTCTTTTGTATGTCTGTGAGGTGATGGTGAGGAGAGGGCTGGAGCAGAGGGTGGGAGAGATCTCATGCTCCCTCCATCCTCATCTTCTTCATCAACCATCACTTCTATCCTGATAATGCAATGAGTATGCCCATCTTATTTTCAAGAGTTTCTAAAAACATGATGAAAGCAGCATTTTAGAAAGGTTAATTTGGAAAAAAAATTAAAACAAAACAAAATGGATTGGGGCTAAGACAAGGAAAAGGAGACTAGTGAAGAGCCTAATACAAATAAGCACCTAGATATGAAGTGGTGAAAGCTTACATTTTCATCATAGCAACAGGAAGGGAAAGGAAGAAATAGAGGTGAGAGTTATTTTATGTGACCCTAACCCAAGTGTTCTCAGGCCCCACGATCCTGTGGGCTCAATTAACCTTAAGGCAACATTAATATCCCAGTTTTCCTGGATCATAACCACACCTGCTAGTGCAAACCTCACCTTCCCCATTCATTCCTGGGCTACCCAAAGACAGCCTCATCCAGGCTTAGGAACAAGTAAGCTCACGTCCTTATGCCTTTGCCTTCTCCTCAGTGTTGGCTTCCTACACACTATAGGAGAATGGTGCCGCAACACTGTGGACCTGAGGCTCCCTGAACACTGACTGCTGTTCCCAAGGCTTCGAAACCTTTGCAGTGACAAGGAGCTGGTTTCCAGCCAAAATCACACCAGAGCTACACACTGTTTGTGCAGCACTGAGGACACTAACTCTCTCCCAACCCCCATTTGTTCTTCGTGGAGACTTGTGGCATCAAGAGCACTGATGAAGAGTTTCTTTAGAGTTATTGATGATGTTGATTATCTATTTGGTATATATGTTGATTATATACCAACATCTCATTCACTGAGTACAGGATTCCCTTCTTATTTGAGATTTTGCTTTCCACAGTTTCAGTTACCCATGGTCAACTGTGGTCTGAAAATTTTAGATGGGAAATTCTAGAAATTAACAATTCATAAGTTTTAAATGGCACACCTTTCTGAGTAGTGTGCCAAAACCTCGTGCCATCTGCTCTGTCCCACATGGAACACGACTCATCCTTTGTCCAGTGTATCCACACTGTGTATGCTCCCCACCCGTTAGTCACTTGGAGGCCTTTTCCACTATCAGCTCTACTGTCGAGGTATCACAGTGCTTGTGTTCAAGTAATCCTTATAGTAGCCTGATACTGCTTCAGAATGGCTGCATTGTCCACCTCACTTCATCTCATCACACCTCATCTCAAATCATCACAAGAAGAGAGGTGCATACATTACAATATTTTGAGAGAGAAAACATTTACATAACTTTTATTACAGTATATTCTTATAATTGTTCTATTTTATTATTAGCTACTGCTGTTAATCCCTTACTGTGCCTAATTTATAAATATAGCTTTATCAGATGTATATATATGAAAAATATAGAATAAATATATATCATACTATCCACTATTCAGGCATCCACTGAGGGATCTTGGAACACATCCCCTGTAGATAAGGGGGGATCCATTGTATTTCATAGGGGTACATGTTGCCTAACCAACTACTTCAAGGACATTTCTTCAAGGAACCTACTTTTTCTGTATATTCCATAACATGTGTAGTGGTATAAGGCATATTGATCAAGTTCAAAAAAATCCCACTTGAACAATTAACCAACAGAAACCTCAATAAGGTTCCAAGTCATTGCTTAAAGAGAACAAACTTTCACTCCATATATGATAGAAGTGACTGTAAGTGAAAGTGGACTCTGTTAATTCGACCATATGGTCATTTATTATCATTTGGAGGCAATAGTGTGCTGGCACCCAAGACCTTTGACAGTGTTAAACTAAAAATAAAAAATGGTCAAAGCAGCAGAATGACCCTTGAGCATATAACACCTACCTACACACTGTCAGTAGGTATTTGCAACCTAACAAGAAACAAGCCTACCAAGAGAGGTGAAGCCATGAAACAGAAAAGGGAGAGCTGCGGGCATGATGTTGGCAGTTCCTGCTCCCAGCCCTCAGGCAGCTGGGAAAAGTACCCACATCATGTTTTAAAACAAAACAAAAAGAAATTTTCTACATGCACACACAAGCCCTAAGATAGGAGCTAGTGGAAATACACTATTTTGCCCAGTGGCTGGTTAGCTCATGTGACAACAACACATTGCTTAACAGCAACAAAAGCTCAGATTTGATCACTCAATTGCTATTAAGTGACTACTTTATAAAAGGTATTCAGGTAAGTACTTCGTTTCCACAAAGAGATGTGCAGAACCAAGGAAAATAAAACATGCTCACTGATACCTACAAAGGCAGTTTGTGGTAAGTTCTTGAAATTTTTAGTATAGTATGATGGGAAATTAAGACAAAGGATAAAATGAAAGTTGTATTTAATTTTGTTTTGAACTAGTAAAAGAACAGGACAATCAAGTGTTTTGCTCCTGAAGCAGCTCATTGGTTTTCAGCTATACCCTTGTTGCTAGATCAAGAGGAGGTAAGAATAAACCTATCACCACAACTAGATCAACTGTTCAGAAAGACAAATCCACCTGAAAGCAGACTAAGAGTGTCATTATTATACAAAAAAAAAAAAAATAGTGCCCGGGTGGGATGGAAGTTCAGTGCTTCACAAGAGAAAGTCTGGCAGCACATCAACTCCTTTCAAGGCAGCAGCACCAAGGCCTGCACTCAGCAACCTCCAAAGTCCTTGAGTTGGATAGGGAGGCATTCGAGGCAGGAGGTTCTGCACAGGCAGTTAAATGCAGAGGTGTGCTCCCTTGATTTGGTAGCCTTAGAAAACCGGGCCATTCCATTACTACTAATAATGCAGGCAGAGAAGCTAAGACAAGAATACATAGCTTTTGAAGAAAAATCCCCCACAGGAAAGCTGCTTTGCTCGGTGTAGGTAGAAACACAAAGGGCTGCAAGAAAAGTCACATCCGCCAACACTTTTATCTCCTTGCTGCCTAGCAACTTTCACTGGTTGTGAAGAGGGAAAATTCTCCTGGAGGCCCAAGAATAAGCAGGCACCGCGTCTGTAATGTCGTCTCTTATGAACTTTAGTAACACAAACTGAAGAGCTGCCCTGTGAGAGAGCAGGCTGCCCAGACCAATAAGGTTTGGGAGAATGTTCTTATTTTTTCATGTGTCTTCATGTAGAGTCTTATTTCTGGTTGGTTACCTGGGCTTTCTCCTCAGCCTGCCAAGAGGAAGAAGGAAGTTGCTATATTATTTGAAGCCAAAGAAATATTATGGTTTAAAAATACACGGGAGCATCCATTTTCACTGCCCTCTCACTCCAGTGCCTCAGCACGACAGTCCCTATTTCTGCTAGTGCCAGCCCAGTGATGAAGAGCAGAGCTTGCTCTCTTCATCCGAGACGCCTCCAGCTCCTAGAACAAGCTTCCTAACCTCAACCCAAAATTAGGCTTTCAGGGATTCTGAGAAAACAGTAAAAGAGGGGAAAGGATCATTGCATAGAAAATTACTTCCCTGAGCAGAAATGGGAAGACTTCACTAACTACAGAACAGAACAGCATTTAAAAGGATAAAAAAAAAAAAGGCTAAACCCAAAAGAGATGTATCTAAAGATATTGTGGAGAAATCCTGATTTTCAGGTCTAGTAGGCTAAAAAGTATTAAAAATTAACTTTAACAAAGATGAGCTAATAATACAGATCTATACATATAAAAATAACTTTGTATTCTTTAGAAAACAAACATCCTCAAATGCTTCTGGAACAAAATGTGTTTAGGTATGAGATTATTGAAATCCTTTTAAGACTTGCAATATGCAATAAAACTGGAAATAAGTAAAAAACAAAAACAAATATGTATATACTGACCACTGAAAGATTTTAACCAAAAATACCCTAATTTTTGATTCAGGAAAAAGTAAACTCTAAAGTTAAAAAACTATTCAGAAATAATGAAAATATTAGTTACTAACAGTAAGCATTCAATTGTTACTTGCATGTCAAATACTTTTTAAACTACAGGAGTACTTTATATTTGATCCTCCTGTTAACACCATCAGGTAGATGCTATCATCTCCATTTCTCAGGTGAGAAAACTGAGGCCCATAAAGGCCAAATAAGTGGCCCAAGGTTGTATAGACAATAAATGGCAGAGTCAGAACTTGCACCAAGGCAGCCTAGTTCTAAAGTCCACACCCTTAACCACTATGCTGTATAACTTCATATAATAACCCATAGGAATTGTCAAAGACATAAATAGGAAAATACATACCCTTAATAGTTTTTTACATTTAAAAAATAGATTTGTTAACACCAGACTGCAACATGATGGCACACTTAGTAAATGATCCTATTGCCTCCTCCTGTACTAAATGTCTGGAGTAGGGGGTGGGAGGAATGGAAATGGGGATGCTCTGCCCAGGAGTAACAATGTCCGCACTGATGGTGTCGAACTGCAGTGTGTAGATCCACGTACATACATGGACAGAAGGTAAGGATTGGGAGGAATCATGGCTTTGACCAGCAATGCCATTAGTGTTATAGCATCTGTGCATATTGAGTCAAAATTAAATTCTCATCGTGAGTACATCTCTAACGGTTTTGATTCCAGTAGCTTGCTAAATGGTTGTAAATGGGGACTTCTAGAATGAAGTGTTGAGAGCTCAGGCTGTGGTGTCAGACCTTGGTTTGAAGCTATGGCTTGGCCACCTGCTAGTTTTATGACCTTATGAAGCAATTCAACCTCATTTTCTTCTTACATAAAATGGGAAAAACAATAGCCACCACCAATTCTATCATTTCCTGGGGTTGTTGGAAAGACTGACTATAAGGCATTTAACATGGTTGCTGGCACAGAATAGCTTCACTGTCTCTGTTTATGTGTTCTATATACATACATTGTTGGGACTAAGTAATGTCTATTAGCAGAACAAAAACTAAAAAATATCCATGCTCCAAAGTCAGAAATAAGAAAGAAATAAATTGTCAGAGGAAACCATAAGATTTCTCTGTAATAATGGGCGAGGATATACAGACAGGTCCTTTAGAAGACAGAAACAAACCTAAAATCTCTGGGTAAAGTACTTAAAAATAAAAGAAAAACAGACATCTTTTTTTGAAAGTTAGGAGCTAACAATGTAGTTGGAAGTAACTGGAAGAAAAGGAACTCTACAGATAAATGAAAACAGAAGCCACTTTTGTCTGAGACAATCTCTTGCTCCTACTAGGCTTGAACTTGCATGTCAAAACATCTGCAGGAAACAGAAAGTTCACCAAGTTATCTTGTATGTAAGAAAAAGAACCAAATAGAACTTCTAGAATTGAAGAATGTGATAACCAAAGTTAAGAACTTAGTGGATAAGTTAACATTAGAGCAGGCACACTCATGAATGGGGATAAAAATCGAAAGAAGTTATCCCAGATGTATCCCAGAGGGACCAATGCAAGATATAGAAGAGCTGATAAGAAGCAGGAGTTATAAAGTCAAGGGTATTTAATTGGGGTCTCCAAAGAAGACAGTGGGACAGAGACCACATCTGAAGAGACAATGGCTGAGATTTTTCCGTAACCAATCCAGATTCAAGAAGCACAATGAGCCCTGGCTGGTGTGGCTCAGTGAGTTGAGCACAGGCCTGTGAACCAAAGGATTGCTGGTTTGATTCCCAGTCAGGGCACATGCCTGGGTTGCAGGTTGGATCAGCAGTGGGGGTTGTTTGAGAGGTAATCATACATTGATGTTTCTCTTCCTCTTTCTCCCTTCTTTCCCCTCTAAAATAAATAAATAAAATCTTTTTTAAAAAGTTAAAAAAGAAGCTCAATGAATTCCAAAATTCAGAATAAATAAAAATAAGTGCACATGAAGACACGTCATAGCAAAACTGCAGAAAATAGAATACAAGGAAGATATCCCTAAAGTCTGAGAAAAACCAACAGATTCAGACTGTCAGACTGACAGTAACAAGACAGAAAACAATTAAATTATCTTTTTTTGTGTTATGTTAAAGATCATTGTCCACCTAGAAAACCATTCCCAGTGAAAATATTCTTAGAACCAAGGTAAAACAAAGACATCCTCAGAAAACAAAATGAGAATTTGCTGCCCAAATACAGGAGAATCTAACAGACACCACTGAGGTAGGAGCAGTTATGATCTGACGATCTGATAGGAGGAGGACTTGTGAGTTCATCTAAATAAACACTGAACACATAAACCAGATCTCATCAGTTTAAATATGGAAAGGTCATTGCATTTGCCAGAAGGAGGGTAAAGTTAACTTTAGACTTTGATACATGGTGTAATTTTCAGGATAACATGTAGAAAGGAAAAAAAAAAGAATGTATAATGCCTAAACTAGTAGGGAAAATGGAATTATAAAAAAATTTTAAGTTGCAAAAAAGGCAAGAGTGCAACAAAATGGTAAGTACAAAGCATAAAATAAGATGTTAGATTTAAGACCAAATAAAACAGTTAATTTAATTGAAATCACATCTAATGTAATTGAAATGTACAAAAGAATGAGGAAAATCTACATGAGCATATAAGGTAATTTTCAGGATATATTTTTAAGTGAAAAACATACAAAAACCTATGTGTCTTTTCTGTAAGAAAATAAAAGTAGAATATACATATTTATTTTTATAAAACTAAAAGGATAAACGAGAAAATCAGAGACCTATGGAGTGCGCGGGGTTGGTATCTGTGGAGTGGAAGGGATGGAGAAGGAATGAGACTTCTAAGTATAACTTTTTATACAGTTTTGACTTTTAAAGCATGTTAACGTTTTAAGCATGCAAAAAAATAAATTGAAACAAGAATGGAAAAAACTCTAAAATTGAATGCAAATCGAAACAAAAGAACCCAACCATAGCCTTGTTCAAATTGATACATGATTACACAGAAGGAAAAATTAATCTAAATTTCTGAACACAGCAGTCTGACAATGTACCCTCACAGGAATATGGTTTCATCTAAGAACAAAAAGAAAAATTCAAAGAAACCTTAATCTTGACTTAGTAAATTTTTTCTTGATGAAGCCATTATGAAATATTCTGAATTTATTGCAGGATTGAGCAAAAATACTGTTGAGACCCCAGGTTTCCACTGTGGGAGAAGAGAGGTTCGAATACTGAATGTGGGCAGGAGAGAGAGAGACCCTGCATTGTTAGAATGGAACTAGAGACATCATCAGTAGAAATTCAATGTTTCCTAGCTCCTTCCTCAGAGAGGGCCTGGAAGCACTTACATCTCTTGCCAAGGAGTTCACCTAGCATCAGATCTTAGTTTTGAATACTATTCCCCACTGTAACAGAACATTATGATGTCTTGGAGAAATGACTGGTTTCAGGGCTGAAAGAGGGAAAATAAAAGAGAAACCTGGAAGGCCTTGTTGTACCAGAGAGGGAAGACGTGCTCGACAGCTAGTGGGTATAATGGAAAGGACACAGGAGTGTGAGGGCTCACAGTGGCTACATGGGATAATTTAAACCTCAAGATGAGTAATAGCAGGAATAGATGATAACACTGAATAAACAAGATAATCCATGAATCCATCCTGATCTTAAAATTTTATTTTAAAGGGGATGGTACAAGAGAAGGGAAAAGAAAAAGCTTTTCCTTAGAGCAGAATGCCTGGTAATAAATGCAGAAGGAATGACAGAAATAGGAAACCATTACTTCACAACAGGAAAAATCACCAATGGATAAAATATTGGGTAAGAGACTGTTGGAGAGCAGATTGTGAAGGAATGTGACAGGCACCCACCTTAACAAGTATCAGTACCACCCACCAAACATGCCAGTAATAATGGGACCCACTGTACCATGCACCCCTAAATACAGCACCCTGGGAGAACACAGCGGTATCCACCTATGTAGCACTGACAGAAATGTTTACCAGGGCCTACTCAGGAACTAGGATAGAGACAAATACAAACAGAGAGATATGCTGCAAAACAACTGAGCTGGATTCTTTAAAAAAATAAAAAATAAAAGAGGCTGGGAACCTGTTCTACCTTACAGTGAAAAACTAAATGCAATTCATAACCCCTGGGTGGATCCTGGGTGGGGGGAAATTTTTTAAAAGACCTCATTGGAACATTTTGGACTATCTGAATGTGGACTATATATTAGATGATAATATTGTATCAATGTTAAAATTTCAGAGTGGATAATTATATTGTGGTAGGAGAACATTCATGTTCTCAACATAAATACTCAATCTACCAACTCTCATCCAATTCAAAAAGACGTGTGTATATGTGTGTGTGTGTGTACAAATGGGCAAAAGTAGGTTCACAGTTCCAAGTGCATGAAAGAGAGTTTATTCTTGTATTATATATTTTTCCATGTGAACAACTATAAACCTATTTTGCCCACCCCTGTATATACATACATTTATGAATTTCCTATATATACATGTGCATTTGTATATAAACATTCATAGAGAGAGAATGTAGCAGAATGTCAATGATTGGTGAGTCTAATTGCTATTTATTATTCTTCCTGCAAATTTTCTGTAGATTTGAAATTTTTCAAAACAAAAAGTTGGGGGAAATTTAACTGAAACTTTTAGTCATTTAAAAGACACAGATTACCCTGAGAAATGTGACTCAGTGGGTTGGGTATTGTCCTAGGAACTGAAATGTCAGCAGTTCAATTCCCGTTCAGGGCACATGCCTGGGGTGCCAGCCAGGTCCCTCGCTGGGGGCGTGTGAAAGGCAAACAATCAATGTTTCTCTCACACATCCATGTTTCTATTCCCCTCTTTCTCTCTCCCTTCCTCTCTCTCTAAAAATTAATAAATTCTTGTTTTAAAAGACAAGGATTATTATACCAGATTTAAACAAAGAAAGTCCAACTATATGCAGAATATATAAGAGCCACACACTAAAGGATTGGAAATAAAGATTTAAAAAAGAGAGACTAGGGAGCTCTGTAAACATTAGACAAGGGAAATTTTAAACAAAATCACTACCAGAAAAAGAGTTCTCTTAATGCCTTTTCAAAAAGTTCAGTTCACAAGGAAGATATTTTAAATTCCAAAATTGTGTTTGTCTAATAAAATGGCCTCAATATAAGCCAAAATCGAAACAACCACGAAGAGAAATAGGAATATTCACATTCATAGTGAGGGATTTTCACCCAAATCTCAGTTATTAATAGACCAAGCAGCCAAAATAGCATTCAAATGAGAGGTGGAAAAATTCAGACATGCAACAATGTGAAATTTAGCGCCATGAACACCTTCTGAAACACTATGGGGTGTTCTCTTACTAAAGGAAAAACTAAAAATAAATGAATCCAAAAGAAAGATGAAATATTTAAAAAACAATGACAACCAAGGAAACAAAGCAAACAGGGGAAAAAAACCTCTAACAATTTGTTATTACAGAAAAAATAACCGTAGTATCTGAGATTTTCTTAATGCAAGAGGAGCATACAATAGAGGAAGAAGGAACTGAAAACATGATTATTTTGTGCAGGAGGAGGCTATAGATTCTGATTAACTCACAAGAGGATGAATACATATCTAAAATTTAAGGTTAATCACTAAAAAAACAATAGTGGATTGTTTCTGAACCTCCGGAGTAAACACACACACAAACATGTACACAAAACAGGAATAAGAACAAAAGCAAAAAAAAAAAAAAAAAAAAAAACTTGATCAAGGCCAGGAAAGGAACAACAACAACAACAAAAATGAGAAAACAAGAAGCATGGTAAATTCCAGCATGCCGATCTAAACACTTCAGTGACTGTAGCAGGTAGTTTGTATGAGGGAAAGCAAAACCATGGGCTATTTACAAGAAATAACCCTAAAATAAAATGACACCAAAATGTTGAAAATAAAGGGATGAAAAAAGCATACCAGAAAAATGCTAATAGAAGGCAAATAGAACAACATCAATCTCAGACAAAACAGATTTCAATGTAACAATCACTAAGGGGAATCAAAAAAGTATATTTTTACTTTTGAAAAGTTGCAGTCCACAAAATCACTATAGTCACAAAGAGTTGTGCATTATCCCCAGAATTTCAAAGTGCACAAAGCAAAAAACTTTATAGTTTATATATGTAGACTATAAGAGGAAAGCCCACAACCCCAGTAAGTCTGACATTAGTGGAATCCACTCCCACAGGTATTCTCCAGGTGTCTGCTGATATAATTAGCAAAGAGTTACAATTTGTTCAGTGTGTAAGTTATTTCCTCTTAGGTCACAGTAGATTCCTGTCCCTGGAGCATGCTGAGAATTGATCATACTTATAGGGCTAATTACTGGTAACAAGCGTCTTGAGAAGAGTGAGCACCCCATTTCAAGGCCTCTGCTCCCAAACAAGGTTATGGTGGGGTTTTCAAGCAAAGGGCTTGTCTCTTCTGATATCAGAGGGCAAGATGCTTCCACTGGGCAGGGAAGCTCAAGGTGAGTGGTGGGAGGAGGCAGGGAGGTGTCTCAAGATTGTTGTTTCATCAAAATCTAACCAGATATTCTCATTCCAAGTTTCAGATTCCCATTCTTTCCCTGTAAAAATCCTCGACTTGAACATAAGACATCTGGCCACACGGAATTTCCCAGTCATAATTCAACAACCCACACAAGTGAATCTCGTATCTGATTTCGGCAACATCATGCCTGTGGCTACTGACATTCTATTGTCAGACCATAACTTGAGCTGAATGAAAGGGTCTGAGCTTGTCATGTTCACTCTGTAAATACTCAAGTATATGCAGGAACACCCACTCTGTGTCTCAGTGCTTGTGGTCATCATTACTGCCGTTAAGAGTCAAGTCAGGCAGTTACTTGGGGTTGTGAGGCATTTGTTTCCATTGAGGTTGCATCACAGTTAACCACAGTTGACAGCTTGATTAGCTGTCATGCCACTGCATGCCATAGGTTACCCACACTCCATTTCCCATCAGCAAGAGCTGAGTCCTGCTCTTAAACCCAGACTCATCCCAAGACACCTTCTGTGTATATGGGGGTGGAGGGGTGGAGATCTATCTTCTTGGACCACTCCTGGTACCAGTTCTATATTGGTCAAGGTCCAGGTGGAGATAGAAACTGCATATGAATGTCAACATGGAAGTTTAACAAGAAGATCCATTTATAGGGAGTCTCTCCAGAAAGATAAATACCCTAGAGCCGAGGAAGAGTAGCCAAGGAAGGAACAGACTTGGAAGGTTGGCTCCTTCCCCAGGCTGAGATTCACCTTCTTCCAGAGGACAAGGCTGCAGCCCACAGGGTGATGGAGAAGTGCTCTAGGTGCCCAGGGATGTGCTAGTTCAAAGTGGGTGAGGAAGGAGAGGCTGCTGGTCAGGAAGCCTTCTTCTGGGTGCTGCAGGCAGAGTGCTTGGCTTGAGGACTGACAATAAAATGCTGAGTGAGTGAGTTACCCTATAATCCTTAGAGGGAGAGAAGGCAAGGTTACAGAGAAAACCGAGGCACAGACACCTTATGGAGGTTGCACAGTTGGAAACATCTGAACTGAAATTCAAAACCAGACCTGATTCCAAAGTCTACCTTGTTTCCAACAAACCACGCTGCCTCCCTACCACCTGCCAAGCTGCTCTGAAGTACTAGTGATGAAGTTTCGCACTCCGAACAACCAGTGCTCGCTGAACAACTAAGAGAACCACCTACATCTCACAGACACACAACACCCAGAGTAGTGCCTAGCTGCTTCCATCATTCCCTGCCTGTTTGTGCTGTTTCCCAGCCCAGAGCAGCACCACTTACCCAAGAATGCCCAAAGTGTCTCACCTGCATAGTTTGAGTTTCCTTTCCTTATCTCAGAGCTGTCCTTTTCCAAGCTTGAAAACACTACAGGAATAGCTCACGGGTCCAGGGCTTCGGCAGTGTATTGCCACATTTCCTCCCCTGTGGGCAGGGAAACTAGTCTGGCTCAAGTGCGGTCTTGCAGAGAAAAAAGCATAACTACAAAGGAGGGATTCAAGCTTCTGGGAGATAATCAGCTGACCTTTAAGGACGCCTCCAAGCCTGAGCTTGGCTCGTGAGTCAAAGGAGCAACAGCTGTGAAGGAGCTCAGCCTTCACAGGTGGTCACCTGTCACTGATGCTTCTCCATTGAGAGACGGTGGGGTGTGGCCAACGCACCTTGTAATTCTCTATTTTATGAAGCTTTCTACCTCCACAGCACACTAAGGGGAGCGGGAGAAACACATGGCTGGGATTTGGAGAAAATACTATTACCTACAGAAAATGCAGAGCAGTTTTTTAAATTTTTTCATAACAAGCCCCTGGCCATAATCTAACAGGGAAAGAAATAACCGTGATGTAATTATTCTCCTTAGAGATGACACTTCATAGTAATAGTACTTTCATGTGTGTAGGTCACCAGCAAGACCAGGCTCTGATGTGGAATCTAGAGATATGACCTCATTTGCACAGCCCCACGTGCTCAGCCCAGGTCAGGCATTCCTCACCCGCTCATTCTGTCCGTCTCACCAGTGAGGCAAAACCCACCTTGGGAAGTGTGATCTGAGAATAAGTGCCTTCAGCTGCTGCCACCCAACAGGATGCCACCCCCTCCACACCACTCTCCGAGCTCGGGAAGCGGGGGCCTCCTTCTATCTGCTCGCCCTGTCTGAAACCTACTTCCTGGGTCTTACACTCTTTCTCAGAGCCAGGATGTCCAACCCTAAATCTGAGTCACAAATCAGTGCACATGTGAGGAGGCACATAGGCAGCCTACCACTATTTATGTATATTTTTTAGTAAGATAGAGTTTTCACCTTTTATTAAGTGAGACTAATTGCAATTCACTTCCGTTTTTAACAAGGACTGAAAAAGTAAATGTGACCCTGTGCAATTTGAGGGGCTTGCCCTGCCCACGTGCCCTTTTGAGAGAAACAGCCCTAAACAGCCCTACATGGAACTATGTGGCACTCTGCCTTCCCTCTCCCCACTTCCACAACACTGGTGAGCACCTGACCACGGGGAAGTCAGTCCAGACTTTTGGTCCGGCACTAAAAGATGAACTTCACAAATCAAGATATTCTTTGCTTGGGATTTAGAAAGCTGAAAGCAGCTGGAATGTCACACGTAACTGGAAAGTGGCATGGGAAAGTCACATAGCTAGGGTATCGTGGTCCAAAGAAACTCCTCAGCCAAGGGCAAGAGCAGAGCAAGAGAGAGAGGGAAAGGTGGGCGCTGCCCTGAGAGTTTCCTCAGTCCCCAGCTGCTCGGGGCCGCCACCGTAAGTCCCAGGAAGTATCTGCCATTCTTGGCCTGTCCCTGGCCTGTTCTTGGATGCCTGTGACATTTCCTCTTCAATCCACACATTTTGAGAGCTCTACCTAAAGAGGATGAGCATGGCAGCTGACCAGGTAGCAGAAAACTTGGAGCAAAATCCTATCCTCAAAATGAAGAGTGATTCTGAAAATACTTAACAGTGTGTGACAAAGGCTCTGCTCACCAAAATGGGGGTCTGTGCTGTCAGATGCCAGCTGGTGGCTGACATCTTGTCAGGAAAGTCAAGGCCAGGGCAGGAAGGCCATCAAGAATGGCTTCACACCTTTCTCTAGATAAACCAAAGCCACAGAAGCTCACTAAATTGTCACGTGTGATACAGTCTTCAGATTGCTCTGACCCAGACCTGGCTCCTCAAACCTCACTCCCTGGTCAATGGTGCCCGCAAGGAGTGGAGTGGGTGGGACTAACACAGTCATTTCAAATTTTGGTTGCTCCACATTCCCAGAAGTTAGAATAAGTCAGCTATAGCCATCAGAGCAGGGAGAAAATCTCTGTGAAGCTCTTGGGGGAAATTTTGTAAGGCCCTATAAAGAAATACAGTGCAGGTGGCCACGGGAAACGGCACAGGCATGCCGTCTTCCCATCAGACGGGAAGGACCACTCACCCCTTCACACAGCCCCTGTTGGGCACTTCAGCTTCATCAGGGATAGCCAAACATTTTTGCACAACCCAAATAAAAGTCACAAAAATAGGTACCCCTTGCATATTTTTAAGCCGATATCTAAACGTTCCCCTCTAAGCTTAAACATTTGCAAAGAAGACAACTTCCAGTTAAATATCAACATTTTAAAATAAAACTGTTCCATTACTCTCTTCAGTATAAACATAAAAGTGGCTAGTGAGGTAGAATATGACTGGAGGGTGATTTAGGGAAAATCCTCTTTAAGAGGCTGAGATCTAAACGACCCATAATCACCCACACAAAACAGTAAGGGGAAAGCACTTCAAGCAGAGGTAACAAGTGCAAAGGCCCGGAGGCAGGAACAAGCCAGACTAGTCTGAGGAACCAGAAAAATTGTAGATTAGTGGGAATGTAGCAAATAGGGGAAAGAGCAGTGAGAGATAAGCTGTGAGGGGCAGAACCCCGGAGGCCATTTGTGCTGACTCTCTTCTTTATGAACTCCACACTCCCCACCTCGTGCCCCTGCACTGACCCACAGGAGGCTGACCCATGTCTCTGTCAGTGGGCTCAGTTGACGGGTGACTTCTAGTCCAGGGTGTGCTCCAGCAGATCCGAAGAGGGAAAACCAGGAGGGTGGGGTGTTTATTTCCCTGGCTCCCTTCTTACAGGGTCCTGTAGGCCAGCTGGGTTCCTCCAGCAGAGGCCCCAGCTCCTGCCAGGCAGCCTCTCTACCCAGACTGTTTCTGGCTATGTGCCTTTCCCCTCCTTTCCCGCTCCCCTTCATGCCTGGGATAGTACTACTCAATTTCTTATAGTTTCCCTACACCCTCCCAACCTTGGTAAAAAGTCCCTTTATTTAACTCTTCTCCAATTCTCTAATTTGTAGGTATCATCGATTTCTTCCTGTTACCAGAAAAACGACCTGGCCCTGAGCAGGTCTGCCTAGGCCAGCCCATAATGTGTGGGGTCTTGACTTTGTGCAGGAAAGAGTTGGCAATACAAGTCCAGGTGATTTTTAGAGGACCGTTATTAAAGCCAAAGACAGTGAAACGAGAAAGGGCCCAGGATACTAGGTGGGGAAATGAGCCTAGGAGAGGCTGCTCTGATTCACTGTGTCAGAAAAGGGGGCCATGGGAACAGGTTCATGGGGTTAACCCTGAGATGCACTTCTGCTGCCCATTGATTCCTGGTAGCAAGCCTGCTGGGGTCCTTACAGTTTAGGAGATGCATGCTGTGGAGGACCCAGGGGGAGTGGTTCAGAGGTGATCCTGGGAGGGACAGAGCATGCTGGGACCTTTGTTTTGAGGGGTTTTAAAGACAGGGTTTGGAGAAGGTCTTAGAGGAGGACCTCAATAGAATATTCATCAGTTTTATGCTGACGTACCAAAATTTATTATCTCCTCAACTTTATCTATCCTTGGGTGTGTTTGGCAAATGGCACTAATTGGATTTCTGCTCTCAATCTCCCTGAGTAGGGTGATTTAAGTTATTTACCCTCTGATTGGGAAAAAGAAGTGCAAACCATTTGCTCTTAAGTGTCTTTGGTCTAGGGAAGATAGGATTTACTAGATGGATGTAAACTGCTTGGTGGTTTAACTCTCTGTCTATTTTCCTATTCTGCCTGTTCTGGTTTGCTACCCTGTCTCATTCCTGGGACCCTGGTTGGTACATGATAAAGTGCTTACATATTAGTGGTAGTATTCTTAGATCCTTTGACATTTGTGTGCCATTCTGCAAAGCTACTCCATGAATCTCTTTTGGTTTTTTAGCATGTTTCCAAGTGCCTATTACAGTGTTATAGGAAATGCATAGTGACTATACATGTGATGCATGACAGAGCTAAGTGCTACTTGAGAGACAACTGGTCCGCTGAGAAGAAAATGCCATTGGAGGCCATGAAGTTCAAGTCTGGAGCACATTCCCATGCACAGCCCTCTCTGGGGAATGCAGCCAGTCACTGCAAGCTCCACTCCCCTCTCAGGTTAAAAACTTTCTCTTCGCCCTAGTGTTGATTGGAAAACTTCCAGTCATAACCATATTTAGTCATATTTAGGGAGGAGGGAGTGGCAGGGCAAAGAAAAAAAAGAGAAAAAAAGAACGTATATGTACCCGTATTTTGCCGGGTAAATGCACACCCACGTTTTTGTGCACATTACACACGGTATTATTATGCTCTTTATTATATATGTAATGTGTGGTCATTATACCCATGTATAACAAACATCCTTAATTTTCCCTCAAAAATTTGGGCAAAAAATGTGTGCATTATGCATGGCAAAATACGGTACT
Organism: Phyllostomus discolor; assembly: GCF_004126475.2. NCBI lineage: Eukaryota > Metazoa > Chordata > Mammalia > Chiroptera > Phyllostomidae > Phyllostomus > Phyllostomus discolor. The sequence goes on along the minus strand of NC_040903.2, from coordinate 134,140,226 downwards.
CAGTGTAGCTGAGGTCAGTTTACTCCTAGCATAATTGTCTGGGAAAGCCTCAGTCAGAGGTCATATGACCAACAAAACAAAACAGAACCCTTTCCCTTCACTTGGGTGGACACTGGCTGTTTTCATTCATCTCAATCCAAGAATCATCATGTTAAGTCATGACTCAGTCACACTGTGGGAGCCCTAAGCGGTTGCAAGGCCACTGCTGATGGGAGACTCAGTCCCTTCTAATCACCGCAACCACAGCTGTCCTGTTTTCTTAAAGCATGTTTCCTTCATCAAGATAAGATAAATATACTGACTAAAGGAAATTTACAGATAGCTCAGGGGAGAAGGAGAAGATAAGAGCAAATTGCCCAATTTAAAGCAGGAAGGAACGTGGGCAGAGGAGAAAGTTTCCCTGACCCCAGCCTCTGAGCCAGTTTCCCACCACCCTGAGCAGCTGCTCCTGGACCGAACGCCCTGGTGCTGCATGCCGTAACCAGAAGTTCTGCTCACACCTTCTGAAGCCAGAAAAGGCTGAGCAAAAGGCAGAAAAGGCTCAGGAAAATAAGCAAAGAGGAAAGGATGTAGAGGTTGGTTAAAAATAAAACCTATCAGATGAAAATTAAGTCCTGAGAATGTTATCTCTCCCCACAGGAGTGTGGAAAAAAAAATAGGCTTGTCAGGGAGAACACAGGCCACAGGATGAATAAGCATAAAAATAGGAGGAAATGACAGTGCAAGCATGCCACCGTGCCACTGCCACCCGTGCAGTGGAAGGCCCTTCTGGGGGTGCTAACTTTCCAGGATTGGGCAGATAACCAAGGGGCTGTTTCTGGTGGAAAGAGACGTTTTGTCCCTTTATACATTCTTCTAACTATTTGCTTTTGGTTTCCCATCTGCATATTACCTTTCAAAATAAATAAATACATAAACAAACAAATAAATAAATAAATAAATAAATTTTGGGTGGGAGAGATTCTTGGGAATTCCTAGGTCCCAGCATTTTCATAGCGGGTAACCCAGTTCCCAAAGAATGCTTCAAAATCCAGAGAGTGGGCGAATGTCCCTGTCACTTGCTGGTGTTTCCTTCCTTCCCACCCAGACAGCTACCCACCTCAGCCCCCAGCACCACTCCCAACAGCTTTTCTGAGATCTGACCTGCGTTCGGCTGCTCCCAAAGCTCTCTTCAAAACAGGCCCATCAAAACCAGACCCTGTTTTAATGACCATGAATGGTAAATGAAATGCTCCTTCCATTCCTCAGTCCCAAGTGACCTAATTCTACCCCCAGCAGGCATCCATCATAAGGGATATGCCCTTTTCCCCTAAACAGGCACAGAACAAAGATTACTTATTAAGTTAATTTTTAATGACCCAGTGTTTATCTGTTCCTAAAATAATGAATTTCCCTCCACGACTGCTCTTAAATTCATATGCAAAATTGTAACAGTAAAACAACAGCTCTAAGATGTTTCTCTAACTTTAAAAAATAAACCACAAAATGGTCTTCATAAATTTTCTGGAAAAGTCTCAGTACTCAGGAGCATGAGCAGCAACTATTTCCATAAAAAGCTGACTTTTCTAAGTGCTAAGTTTATCAAAGGTTAAACAAACAGGATTCAAGAAAGAAATCTGGGGCTCTTTCAACACTCAATCTTTTATAGTATTTAAGCAAAAGTGCTGTGTTTTTAAAAAATTAAATGGCATCCTTCTACTACTGGCCACCTTAAGGAATGGGGGTGGGAGCTGGGTGAAAGAAGGTGAAGAGAGTTAGCAAAGAACACACACATATATACATATCCCATACATGCCACATATATGATATACATCATATTGACACAGACAACAGTGTGGTGACAGTCAGGGAAAATAGGGCTGGGGTAGGGCAAAGTGGGGAAAATGGCAGCAGAAAGAGACTGCGCTTTGGGCGATGGGCGGACCATGCAGTGCGCGGATGATGTTGGGTTGTGCACTGAAACCTGTATAGTTAGTGAACCAATGTCCACCCAATAAATTCAATTTAGAAAAAATAGGTAGAGATCACCCAAGTGCTTTTGAGAATTAAAAATGTTTTTAAATCGCCACTCAGTATCACTCAAAGGTGATAAAAATGTTCCTTGAAACGACAGGACCTCAGTTGGTCTCTTTTCTTAGTTTCCATTTGTCGGATATTTTTATTGGTCAGCAACAGAACTCCACTGACATCTCAGCTACCTCAAGCCCAACGGGAACATTGGGTGTGTTAAGAGGAAGAAGAGATGTTTCCCCTTCTCCCCTCAGAATGTATGGACATAGGGACATAAAGGGTGGCTGCTTATACACTGTCTAAATGCCCCAGTGCTCTGGGGCCTGCTGGGAAGTCTCCAAACCTGTTTTCACTGCCAGGTGGCCTTAACTCTGGCCTACTGGGGACAGCACACCCCATACAGCTCATTGCGCAGCATTGGCCCCAGAGGCCAGTATTGGACATACACCCAAAGTGTCTCTACAATCCTGTTACGAAGTTAGGAAAGAGCCTGTGGGGCAAAGGAGTCAGTCAGGCTCCCTCACCAGGATATCCGGAAGACTGTGACTCAGCAGTGTTCATACAACCATGATAAAGGCCGGCACGCACAGAATCAAGCTCCGCTATATAACCAGTGATGTCGTATATTGGCACCCCGCTGGGTTTGTGTTCACTTAGTATGTAAGGGAGTCCAGAGTTTCCACGGGTGAAGATCGCTCCACCCCAGAATAAAGGCATGTCAGACATCCCGAGGGCTCCGCGTATTTTCTTCCAGCTGCCGGAGTCCCACATTAACCAGCCCAGTCTCGAACAATTGTGGGACACTCGGGGTAGTTGGCAGGATTCCTCGCAGTATGGTGTGGAACCATCAGCATCCCCAGAGTGGGGCTTAGAGAGGTAGCCTCCCACCGGCATATGGTATTTGGTAGCAAATCTTCTTGTGGCTAGGCACCGTCCCTCCAGAGCTGGCCCAATGTTAGTGGTGCTCCAGACATGGCAGAGGGGGTTCTGTAGGCTGTAGGGGAGACCCTGGAAAAGCCAAGTGCCTGGGTGGCCGCAGGGGCCATAGGCTGGGTGTTTCTTACAGCCTTGCCGGCTGCGACTGAGACTGCACTTTGCAATACGAAGTTACAAGAACTCCAAAAGAGAAAGAAAGCCTTGGAGGCTCAGAACCCCACCCCCCAGACCCACCTCCTCCCGTGGAGGAGGACCTCTGGACAGTGGATTCTCAGCGGTCCCCCTCCTAGACCATTCGGAGGAGGGGGAAGAAGAACCAAGTCCCCTGTGAGCCTGCCCAGTAGCAATACAGAAGGTAAAATCACAGCAGCCTATGCACCTGGTGGGGATCTGGTTGGCCCCACCCTGATGGTTGAGTACACTATGTCTTGTCTTGACAGACAGACTGGCTCAGCTAGCAGATCTGGGAAAGCAGATCCCTGGCAGCGGTGGGCAGAGCCCTTGGCAGTATGGCACCTCCGCCTTTGAGATTTAGGAGTGGATAGTATTATGTGCACTGATGAGATAGAAAAGTTAGCTTCCATTACGACTCACCCCTCCCTGAACCAGCAGCTGCAAAATAGCCAGCAGCATGGAAGAGGACAGGGACCTCATTCCCTGTTAGAATGGGTCATGGCCACTCTCCGTATGGTCTGGGCAGATGCAGGAGATGTGCCGGACACTGTGAGAAAATGGCAGTCCTATGCGGACTTAGTGCAGATCTTACTGGAGCTGGGCACGTTCCAGGCCATGTTTAATGTCAATACTCATGGCCCTGCTGATGAACGCTTTACAGCAGGGATGAGGGATCTAGTACTGCAGCATGTCCCCTCTGCCTCTTTTGGATCCCTCATGGCTATTTTGGCCCTGTACGCTGGGTGCCGTATTAATGAGGTCACCACAATGGTGGCAAGTCTGGGAGAAGCAGAGAGTCGGCTGCAACAGAAAGGAGTCTCGATGGTGTCACAAGCCCCTTCTGTCCCTCAGGCAAAAAGTGAACCCAGGTGGGTGACTAGGACTCAGATGTGGTTAGATCTTTAGCGGCCTGGAGCAGGTCGAAATAAGATTGATAGGAAACCAAACACCTACTTATTAGAACAGTGGAAACGGTTGTGAGCTGGCCAAAGCTTCCTGCGGCCCCAGAAGAAGGAGATAAAGGGGAAACCCAGGATGCGACTCGGGAGGCCCATCCTGTCCAGCTGGAAGACCACCTGGCTGTGCCAACTTTCCGAGAAGAGGGAGGAGATAGCCTTTGGAAATTTGTATAGGAGGAGGGCTGAGGAACCCGTCTACAGGGGACAGATGGGGACTAGAGGCAGCATGTGGAATTGGCTGTCCACTGGGCCCCTACAAATGTCCAGCGGGTCATGGCCTAGTAGGCACGGAGCAGAGTGTACACTCCTGTATGGAAACCCTGACAAGTTTCTGGGGCCTATAATGATGGTTACAGGGAGCTCAGTGTGAAAGTGAAGGCTGTGTAGCTCTCCCTGAGTATTGGGCAATTGCTTCCCACCACCGCCGTGAATATACTGTTTATGTGTTCCCCATTCCCAAGTATATCCTGGGCACTGTTGTGCTCCAAGGATTGTGGCTGCAAACCACTGCAGGGGAGTTCTGCTTGAGAGTTCAAGTGGTAAAAGCCATTCAGCAGGGGCATGCCAAACATCCCCCATTCAGCTGCTCTCTCCACGATGAGCGTCAGCAGTTAAGCAGTACCAGCAGCCTGGGGGTCGTGAGGAGATTACGGCAACTATAGGAGAGTTGGACAAGGTGGGGATAATTAGGGGCACCCACAGTCCCTTCAACTCCCCCATGTGGCCAGTGCAGAAGCCAGATGGCATGTGGAGAATGACAGTAGATTTATCGGGAACTAAAAAAGGTCATTCCCCCAACATATGCAGTGATCCCTGCTGTGGCAGACTTCATGGACCAGTTAACCAATGAGCTGAGAATCTACCATTCTGTGGCCAATCTGGCAAATGCCTTTTTCTCCATTGATATTGCTCCAGAGAGTCAAGAGCAGTTTGCTTTTACCTGGGAAGGCCAGCAATGGACCTTTACAGTGCTCCCTCAGGGGTACTTGCACAGCCCGACCATCTGTCACAGGCTTGTAGCAGAAGACCTGGCTAAGTGGCCACAGCCCACAGTGCACCTTTTCATCACATTGATGACATTGCTAGCCAGTGATTCTCTTACAGAATTAGAAAAGGCAGTATCACAAGTGCTGTCACACCTGAAGTCATGTGGCTGGGCAGCCAATGAAGCCAAGATGCAAGGGCCTGAATTATCTGTCAGATTTTGGGGGGTTGTCTGATCAGGTGAGACAAAAGTAAGCCCTGGTGTGGTAATAGATAAGATTCAGGTGTACCCTACCTCAACCACTGTGAAGCAGCTCCAAATGATTTTAGGCCTGCTTGGGTGCTAGAGAGTGTTCCTACCCCACCTCATTCAGGTTATTCACCCCTTAAACACTTTGGTAAAAAAAAAAAAAAGAGCAAGATGGGACTGGACCCTGTCTTTGGAACATTCCAAGGAGCAAAGCGCATCATTAAATGTGCTCAGGCCTCGCATGCTTTGGGCCCTGCTAGACCTTGTGAGCTGGATGTGCATATCACACAGGAAGGCTTTGGGTAGAGTCTTTGGCAGCAATTGGAACAGTACAGCAACCTCTGGCAACACCACTGGAACAGTACACATTCCTTATGAAACATGACCTGGACGGACATCTACGATGGGGCAGAGCAACAGTATGACCGGCCCTGGCCATTAGTTGGCTACACCATATGGGATGACTCGGGTTGGCTCCCGGCTGAGGCAGTGGAGTTGGCTGGACCAGCCTTCCTGTCTATTGAGAACCTCAGAGGACAAGCCCAAGTGGGCTGGACTCCAATAGGTCTGTGTCAGAAGCATATTCTTAAGCATTACAGGGAGGTAAGGAATAATGCATGGGCTGCAGTTCCCACTGGCACCCTCTGGGTGTGTGGCTCACATGGGTGGCCTTACTTGCCCAGAAATTGGACTGGCCATTGACCCTGGAGGTGGCCTTATTTGCCTACCTGAGTTCAGAGAACTCTCACAATCCGACCAGTCAATTGGGAAGCATTTCAGGCATAACACCAGGTACAGAGTACTGCTGGTTGTACTACCCATTAGACACTTTTTTCTCCTTAAGCTGCTTGTATAGTAACTGAGGCCAAAATAATTGCTTTGGCTTTGTACACCGCTTATGCTTTGAATACAACACACGGTTCCTTGAGCCTCTTAAATGAGGAAGTATATCAACTGCAAAAAGTAGCCTTATAAAATCTCATGGCCTTAGACATGCTCACTGCATCACAAGGCAGGGTATGTGCCCTACTTGGGGCTGAATGCTGTGTATATGCTCCAGATGTCCATCACAGTGTTAGCCAAGCTTTATGAGCATTAGCTTCTGAGACCCATGCTATCGAGCTCCTGACAGGCGATCCCCTGCAGGAAGGGTGGGCATCCTTAACTACTGAATGGCAGTGGGTCCTTGCTGTCTCAGACAGCAGGGCTTGTGTTTTGGTTGTTTGCTGCTGCAGCTTATTCTGCTGTTTCGACATTTGGGTGCAGGGCTCTGCCCTCCTCACCAAGGGACCCTCATGGAAAACACCCTCATGTAGATTGTATGGTGAAGAATCCCGAAGGGGTAGAATGCAGGGACAATGGAGTCAATCAGCCTCCCTCACCCGGATATTTGGGCGACAATGGCTCAATAGTGTTCATACAACCATGATAAGGGCCTGCATGCAAAGAATCAAGCTCTGTTACATACCAAGTAATATCATATATTGGCACCCTGCCAGGTTTGTGTTCACTTAGTACGTGAGGGAGTTGGGAGTTTCAGCTGGCGCAGATCACCCCACCCCTGGATAAAGTCATGTCAGGCATCCCAAGGGCTCCACCTACTTTCTTCCAGCTGCCTGAGTCCCGCGTTAACTGGCCTGGTCCAGAACGAGTGCAGGACAAGCCCATTGCAAAGTCAAGAGAGAATTCAAGTATAAAGTTGGTGTTTCCTGCTCATGTGGTTTATATTGAAAAATTGACATGAGAAAAACTGACATGAGCAAAATGGGCATGAGATCCTCGTTGATAATCAAAACATTATGTAAAAATATCAAGTAGCAACAATTTACATAAAACCCCCTCTCTCCCAACTGCACTCATCCCACTCTCTCGTCTGGCATCTCCTCGGGAGATAGGAGACCCCAAAGACAACAATACTCAGCTGGAAGTCTTGAGTTAAATCCTGGTGGGTTGCCGCATCAGCCTGTAACCTCTGATAAGCCACCTAACCAGTTCCTTGTGTGTAAAAAGAGCGAGCTGTCTCAGAGGCTGCAAAAACTAAACATGTGAGAGCACATAGCACACGCATGGCATGTAGGTATTCTCTGAGTACTTAAGAGTCATTTTACCAATTGTTTTATATCATGACTCTAACTAATGAGTTTGGCCTTGCAAATGTAAAGGAAATAGGCCATGGTAAATCCACCCTATCAAGAGAACTAATCTATCACCAAGGTGAGAGAGCAGCATATTAAAAAATCACATTTGCATAGTAAATTGGGTCTGAAAACAGACTGGGTTTTAATACAAACCAACATATGTTGCCCAACAGAGTTCACTATAGCCAGCTTCATTTTGAAAAGAACCATTTATTTCCACTGTTTTGACAATAGTCTCTGACCACCTAGCTAATCAGTATTCTTGTCATGCCATTCAAAAAAATTCAAGATTGAAGCTAAGTCAATTTTGTATTATTTTCATTTGAAATAACTTTACCAAGAACATTCCTTGTACTTGTCCTCGTAGTTATCAAATATAAAAGTACCTGACATGTCCAAACCTTATTTCATACAACTGCTGACCCAGCATGGCATTTCTCATCATTGCTTTCTGGAACACAGGAAATTTGAAGACTGACTGGCCAAAGTAAATTAGGATGACCCAACCTCTAAAGAAATCTGAGTTATTTAAAGAAGGAAAAACAAAATTATGTCTGAATAGATAATTCGTGATTCAGACAGCCTAGTATTTAATTGGTATTAACTACTCTACTGAAGATCTATTTAATGCACTTAGGCAAGACTTTTTATTTCCATGAAATTGGATCTTTGGTTCAGAATTTAATCTCCTAAGAAGGACTCTGCACTATGTAGGTGACGTAACACTGAGGTAGGCTCTTAATATTTCATTGCCAGGAATATAAAAGAAATTGATCAGATTATTTGCCAAATAACATTGCTTTAGCAAGACAAAGTCATTGCCTAAGTGGGCTGTCAAAGAGAAGCAATATAGCAGACCCTATTACAGCTGTCTTTTCCAGCTTAATCTTCCAGACCTCAAATTCAGCCATGAAAAGATCAGTGCATTAAAAGTTGATTTAATATACAGTTTATTCATTTATAGGACCTTTGTCTGAATGAAGTAATAAGCAAGGCCTCTGATATTTTGGCAAGGCAAAATATGGACCAAAATAAAAGATACAAGATGTATCATTGGAACAACATGAGATTCTTTCAGAATATTCTCACTGTCATTCATGACATTTGTAATTATGGAAAAAAATCCTAATTACAATTTTATAGAACACAAAATTGTCAAGAAACAACCTTCTTTCTTTCTCTTTAATGAAGTTTTCCAAAATTGTTCTGAAGGAAGAATGTACTCTGCCCTATCTGCGGCTATTCACGCAAACTACCTCTGCGTTCCCAGGGCAACCGCAGGGCAGAATTCTCTGTTCAGTTCAGGTTCACAGGGGTCAGTGACCTGTTCAAACAGGTAAACAAATATGAAATGACATGATGACCAATGCTTTCTAAAAATCTTAGCCTAAAAGTGTAAGTCAACAATGAGAGGTGGGTATGTACAAAAATTCCAGCAAGTCCTTCCTGCCAGAGATGAAGGAGATTAATCAAACCATTGAAATGCTAAGGTAGGAGAGCGAGTTTATTCAAAAGTATTTACTGAGCCCTTACTGTGTTCCAGGTACTATTTTAGGTGCTGGGAATACATTCCTGTTACCTTTGTGCTTAGGAAGGATACAAGAAAATAACACAATAAATAAGAAAGTTACACAGTAAGTTAGGTGATGAGTAGTATGAAAAAGAGAGAGAGAGAGACAGCAGTTATGAGAATGAAGACACATCTTAGCTGGAAATTTTCTAAAACCAGAAAAGGAAAAATAAGGTTCTTTCTTGCAAAGTCTCTGTATCTGTAAATGACCAAAGGAAATAGTCCTGGCTCTTTAAAGTTCATGGGATTTTCACACAAGTAATAAGAAATTTTCAAAATAGGAAAATGGAATTGGAAACTAGGAAGAGTAACTTTCACAGAGAAGGCACTGGACACAGAGTTCCTGAGGAACCTGTGTCAGCTGGCCTAGCAGAACCCTCCTCGGTCCTAGCAGACCCCTGCGGTCTGGCCGCACTGCCAACCACAGTGGATCTGCAGACTCAAGTCTGTTGAGACGAGCAACTCGGGACAGAAGATGTGAAGAATTCAAAGTTTTTCAGAATTTTTTGTTTTATTTCCATTTCCACTTTAATAGCACCCTACTTTTTAAATATTTTCTTATTCTATTAAAGAAGGGTGAGCTCCTTAAAAAGAAACACTGAAAAATGAAAATGTCCACATTTCCAACTCCACCTCACTCTCAAATTGTTCAAGATGCACACACATTTGTCGTATATTGGTAGACCCAGGTCTTTCAACACCAGCATCAGAGGTTGCCATCTCTAAACTACCAGGTAAATATTTTTCCATTTGCTTTAAATTCAAATTTCATTTCAACAAAGCAACCAAACAATTAATGTCTAGTTTTTGCCCCTGAAGAGTTAGGCTCTCCAGGTAAAAGTGAGAATAGAAAATAAATGATGTCATTTTTTATCAGAAAGTCACGTGTTCAGTGAAATAGGGCAGAGGCAAGAAGTCCAGGTTGTAGAGTCAGGAATAAGGAGTGTTTACCCAGAGGACACTGATAATGCTTGACTACGACAGCAGCCCTGTCCAGAGGTAATAATGTCATTAGGTTGTGATAATTCTTCAGAAACCCCAACAGCCCTTGGATTAAAAACATCTAGAATTGTTCAGATGACACAAATTCCTGTTTCTTGCTATTAAGGCTTCAGTGATGCCTCTCTGTGCATCTGTCACCATTTTTTTTCTTTGCAAGCCTCCTCCTTTCAAATTGGGAAGTGTACATAAAGTGCAAATCAGATTTACTCCCTCACCCATGTTCCTGGGCTCTCATTTTGATAGATGGTATTCCCAAATCTATCAATTAAACCGCTGGCCACAGAGGTCTTCTGCAGATATTTTCAGAGTTGGATAATGAGTTCATCTGGCAAAGAGAGTGTCCGAAGGTGGATGTAATCTTGGCAAGAAAACACCAAGTACCATTCGCAATATAGGGATGTGAATGATGCAAGCAGTAGGGGGTTTGCTGGTCACCAATTCACTGAAAAAGGCTTCTTTGGGTCTCAACTCTGGAAGAGAATTCAGGAACTATTGTATCAATGAACGAGGCCAGCGGAATTTGGAGCACAGTCAGTCTTCAGTGAGGGCAGATTCTGTTTTTCCCTGGGTTGGGAACAGAAAGGAAAATGAAGAGGGTTAGGAGCCAGATCTGATGAGTTTAATATCATACATGTCATTCAAAAAGCCTCTAGTAAACATTCCCCGACTCACAGAACAGAACTGAGCAGAGTACCTCCTGATCGGGCTTAGCAGAATGGGTTTTCTCAAGTGTTTAATAGGTACATAGTCCAAACGGGTCATGAATTAGATGATGTTACCTATGACTTTACTGCAGGATTTCTTAGATCAATTTTTCTTGGTCAATATGCCAGTGGGCACTGTGACTCTTCAAGACAGGAATACAATACGTAGTATTTCCCATATTTGGGAGGCAAGGAATTCACCTTCTCATAAACCACCTGGGCAAGACTATCAGGACTAGTGTTTCAGTGCAACATACTGTGGGAAATGCTCCTTTACAATACTGGTTGGAGGGGAGAGGAATGTTATTAAGTCATATTCAGTTTATATTATATGAGTCCAGTTTTTATATTAGGAGTCATGGTCCCACACACATATAATGAATTAACCATCCTAGCTGGGTTCCATCATATTTCCTTTGCGATGTGTCAAATCCTGGGCAACATTTAACATTATGCAGGATGGGTGAATATTAATAATAAAAAGTTAACAATTTCCCATCTATTATAAACTGCCATGCAATCAGTGGGCATTCAGAAAGGATATCCTTTACATTTTTCTGATTTTCCCAGCAGAGCTCAGGCTAAGTTTTCAGGATTAAGCCCATCAGGATGTCATTATATATGAAGGTAAGCCACAGCTGAGAATGAACAGAGTAGACTAGAATATACGTTAAAAAAATCTTGAATAGAAGTCAAGGATTGATTTGATCAAAAGTCACAGAAAATTACCAAACACATACTAGTTAAATTCCTGAATTTCCTTTTGGCTTCTGCCCTTTCATCAGCATCAAAGTACCAGACAGTCATAGCGTATCTGTGAAAGATAAGCAGATGTTAGAAAAGGTTTAAAACTACTACCAATTAAAAAAAATGCATCCTACAACCCTCCCCTCAGTGTCATTTGTAAAGCTAACATTTAAAGTTTCCCTATTATTAGAAGTCCATCCCAATTTTAACTTCAAATAAACTTCTTTGGTTTCAATTCTATTTAAATGTAATAAAACATGTAAGGAATTCCAAGTATGCGCCAGACATCAATGGGGGGAATGGGAATTCAAATGACATGCGAATGTATCTGCCTCTTCCTCAGGGAGCTCAGCTTCCAGTTGGGGAGCCAGGCAATTTAACAAAAAAAAAAAATGTAACAGGCTGTGCAATGATCTTCATGGAAAGGACAAAAAGGGAATCATTCTGCTACAGACGGAGAGACCCACTTGGTGGGGAGAACACAGAGAAGAGGAGGTGACATCTGAGTGAAGCTTTAAAGAATAACTTATTTAAATGACAGGACACATAAAACTCTTGGCGTTCTTCCTTCAGTTTTGGACACTGAGCCAAAGGTGCAATGGAATAATAATGCCCTCAAGCTTTCTGCTGTGTTCTCATTAATAAGCTTTATCCTATCTGTGAGCTAGACTGGAATAGGAGTCCTTTTATGCATGAGTTTTCAAAAGTTTCATTTTATAACTATTATTAGCTACTGGAATTTCAATAGCACTTGATTTTTTCAATGGCTTCCCATCAACATTTGCTAATGTTTCCTGTGACTCCAGCCATCCAGGGCCTGTGGAACAAGGAGGGAATTCCAGCACAAATGACAGGGCTTAATTATTGGACCCCATTAAACAAGCTACAGGCAGGCTTTGGTGGTAGAATAGTTAGTTACCTGCTCACCTAGGGCACATTTGACATTTAATATGCAAGCCTGTGTGGGGCTCAGATCTGTGATTTCTGGAGGAGGACACATAAATCTTAAGGACTTTACACATGTGAATGTAATTTAAGAAGGCTTGTTAAGGTTTAGTCAATATCCTTCCACCCATGTGCTCACCCCTTTTCCCCAGCTGCTATTCCCAATGCAAGCTGTACCCCACAGCACTCCAGGTCTGCCTGGTTTACAGCTTTGGCTATAAAACTAAGCAAATGAAAGACAGAATCCAAAATTAAGATTATATCAAGTTCCTAGATTAATACTAAACAACATTAAATGGATTGGATACACTGAAAATCTTCCTATGCATGACCTAAGGACAGAATTATTTTATACCCACTTGTTGGGATATGATCGGTACAGAGAGCCCAAACCAACTTTATGCTAAGGAAAGGGTTAAAAAGAACAGAACTCAAAACAAATTCTTCTTTCTTTTCTCAAAGTTCTATCTCTGCTTTCAACTGGCAACTCATAAATTCATCCAGAGTTGACCAGACAGAATTCCTGGTATGTGGTAGCTAACATTCTCAAGGAGTAGTAGTTCAGTGTTATGTTTTTGAAGGGAGGGATGGGAAAGAAAGGAGAGAAGAGAAAAACATTCTGGGAAATTTGGCATCCAATATGCTCATCTACAAACTGACATTAAGTCTTGTATACTAAAGAATCCAAAGCTTCCACTTTAAGGAAAACTAAAATGTATTCCAAACAGGTTTGCTATCATCAGCTTTGGGGTGTGGATACTCCCTCATATGCATAGGACACGAATTAAGAGAATTCTCTGGGAACTGAGGTTTAGACAAGAAACTTCTCTTGAGGAATCCTGGCCCTGGCCATTACCTGGTTGCATAGGAAGGCTGGACTTCATGAGGGTTCCTGCGGTCTGACCAGAAGAACAAGAGTCTGTCAAAAATGGGCTCCACATCTGCTACAAACGATTTCCCTTCTGGAAATATCCGCAGGATGCCACCGTGTAGCTGAGGGCCACAAAGAAGGAAGATTATTTCCTGGCCTCACATGTAGCTAATTAACAATGACATTTAACACGTCTAAAAACAAAGCCATCTTCCAACCTCCACTCTAAGCATATACTCCCAAATTTTTACTTCAGCCTCATACTCTGTATTAAATTTTATTTCAGACTTGGCTAGAGCTGCTTCCTTATTCACCTCACGCCAAAGAAAGCCTTCCCACCCCACAGTCGTGATGCCCACGGACACAAAATGGATTTCTATTAAGTCAAATCATATAGAATCACCAATATTCAGCAAATTCGACCAACAACCCCCCCCCCTAGCAATTTCACATGGTTCAATCTAATATTAACAGCTTCCTAGGATAATAATTCCACATAACCTCCCCTCCAATTAGGGTTTACAGCTTCCCTCTGAGCTCCACTAGCTCCTATGTGGCCTTGTTAGTTGGAAGAGACATGCTCTTTTTTCCTGAGCTCTCAGACCCCCTTATCTATAACTTTTATTACATGTCTTTCTCTTTTCATTGAATTACTTTTTTCATTTCATGTGTACACCTGACCTGTCCTACCAGAATAACCATAGCAGGGTGGAATTCAGGCCTCACACATCAATGTTCCCCCACAGCACAATGCCTGGCACTAGCCGGCATTCCAATATTGGTTGAATGATTTCATGTTTTGTAATATATTGTCACAAATCTGACAACTTTACTGGCTTGTCTGTAACAACACCTTTCAAGATTTTAAAGGACAACTAAGGGATCGATTCTAGTCATGTTACCAAATAGGGAGAAGAGACAAGCCTTGCCACCGATTCACTGGATTCCCAGGTTTAGTTTTCTGACCCCAGATAAAAGATCCTAGCCCATGACCGCCAGCATCTGCCCTAATAAACAGGAAATGGAGATGCAGAAGGTTCAAAGCCAAACGAGCTTATAGAGTTCTGACTTCTCAGACTCCTAAATCGTCCTTAGTGTTCAGAAAGGACACACATTCCAGATAAATGTTTGTAAGTGTGGAACCAGGCTTCATATCTCTTTCTGTCTATATGTTCAAAAAAATACAAAAATAAACCATAAAGCCTTTGGCATCCACAAACCATAGCAGGCCATGGCAGGCAGCCACCAATGAGATGTATCACCCCAAGAGAGAGGACTGTGTGGGAAACCTCGCCCAGGGATGGCTTTATATCCTACAGTTCTATTTTTGTGGAATTCTCTCAGTGTTGCTGCTGGAAGGGAAAAGTGTATATCTTATTCTGCACTAAGAGTCTTGTCAGCTCTAGATTACACTAAAAGTGTCAATCCCTAAAATAGCAAATTACCTTCTCTTCATCGACCATTCCTTCCATATCCTAATAATGACCCAACGCCCCCATCACATTCACTTCATATTCATTTTTTTCATCTTCTCAACTTTAGTACTAATACCATGGTGGGGGGAATATAAAATAGAAAAGATTCACCAGTGGGAATTATGAACTCCAAACTCTCCTCTAAGTCATCTGAATTCTTTTCCTCTCATTTCTAACCCCATGCTCTCTTCCCATTATTCCAAAGTACCTTGGAATCCCAATTCTTGTTGAGATAGTAGATGCAGGTGATACAGCGGCCGTCACCGTTGGGGTTGTCTACATGTCGAACGTAACCTGTTCCATTTCCTGGGTAGCAAGCCACCATTGCCTATGAAGAAGAGATCCCAAGAAAGATGGTTAACAAAGCTGAGACAATCTTCTCCCGTTGATGAACAGCTGAGTAACATATTCTCCTTGGGTACTATGTGACACATACGGGCACTGCTGGCATCTTAATTGCAAGTACGGTACATAAATTTGGACTCTTTGGCATACAAGATTCAATGGCCAAGTCATACCTATGGCGCAGCCCAATAGAAAGTGGTTTAACAATATTCCCAGAGTTGTAGAACATTTTAGACAGTAACCCATATATATCTCATTAGGACACCCGCCTGCTGTTCTTCAATCCTCCTTTTTGAAATAGCGGGTTCTGGGTTCCTTCTCTAGATCCACAAAATCAGAATCACTAGGCATGGAATTTAGGGATTATGCCCATTTAACAAGTGCCTCTGAGTCACCAAATTACCTCTGTCTTAGATCTAGGCCTCAAGATATTTGCATTTACAAAGAGGTGGAAACCAATCACCAAGGAAGAGAAGGTCAGGCTTGCTCAAATGATTAGGGAAGAAGGAAGAGGGAGCAGTCAAAGGGAAGCCGTGTCCTAACTTGTGAGCAGAGAACCAGTCACGTCTGGTTCATAGAAAAGGCCACAGACACATCTTATGTTTCCCAATGCTTGTCTTCTTCCCACCGATAATTATCAAATCAGATGATAACCTGAAGTTCTCTTCCTTTTCCCAAGCACTGTCTGTATCAGCCACGTGGAGGAATGAAGCAGAAAGCCATACTAAATACTCTACTGACTGTTACTATTAAGTTACTATAAATTCTACTGAGAATTACTATTAAGAGGATAACAAACTCCTAATCCCGGGGTGTCCAACCCATGGCCCACAGGCCACATGACTCCCAGGATGGCTATGAATGCAGCCCAACACAAAAGCATAAATTCACTTAAAATATTACTTAGTTTTACTACTAAGTTTTATACTAAGTTTTATTACTTAGGCATATACATTTTCTATATTAGCGATCAAAACTTCAGACCTGTTCAATGATTTTAAAAGATTATCAAAAGGGCTGCTGCACAATTAGGGTTATTATGTGAGGACTTACACC
Organism: Phyllostomus discolor; assembly: GCF_004126475.2. NCBI lineage: Eukaryota > Metazoa > Chordata > Mammalia > Chiroptera > Phyllostomidae > Phyllostomus > Phyllostomus discolor. The sequence goes on along the minus strand of NC_040903.2, from coordinate 134,124,060 downwards.
TCTGCCCTAATCGTTCCACGGAGAAATTATAGCAAGAAACAGGACAGCATAAGCAAAAGCTAGTTCTTTGCATGGACACTGCTATATTTCTAAGATGTTTTTATAGAGAAGAGATAGATGCAGAGAAGATATTGGAACTGGCAACATAAGATGAGGAAAGCGGTGTTTTTCCTGTTTCGGGCACTGATGTATTCTCAGTGCCCAGAATAGCACCTGACACATAGAAGGTGTCTGTTTAAAATGTGATATAAACAAGTGAATGAGTTAGCGAATGACTCTTTCCTCTAAAGAGTACGTGCAGTATGTGTACGTTCTATCTAAATCAATATAGATTTCCATCATTTTAAAAACCTATCTTCCAATATACATGTAGCAATCCAGTTCGTCTTTTCTCCTATAAATGGCAGGATTGTTTTATTGGTAAAGTGATCAGTCAGGTAGAGGCCCAAACTAATGCACTAGAGTAGCTCAATGAATCAGCTTCAGTGCTATGGGTGGCAAGTCACTCCCAGTAGCAACACGAAGACGTGAACGAGGCATATAGCTTTACAGGCTTCACACACACACACTGCATATTGACTTCATAAAAAACCATGTCTCTAAAACAATAATAAGGCTGAATGGTAACTGGGTTTTGTGGTGCTCTTAAAGCTTAAATCGCCATCTCTATCAAACTTTATATTCCTATGCAGCCAGCAATCCCCATACCCTACCTTTGAACATCTAAAATGTCAATGCAGTGTCATCTAGGAGGTACAGTTAGGCTGTTAGTGTGAACATCTTTCAAAAGGTGGAATTTTGAGGCTACTGTAATCAAGATTTAACAAATGATGGTACCACCAAGCAAATAATGGCCCGGGGAAAGGTGATTGGTAGCAGACAGAAATGACGGGCCCAGCTGCAGAAGAAGAGATAAATGAAGTCACCTATAATGAGAAGGGAATTACCTGTCCCTGGAAGCAGCTATTAGGATTATGAGAGCCACCACTGAGCCAATAATGAAAGTCATTTAAGCTACAAATAATTACCATCTCAGGCTCACCCCTCTGTGAATCCCTGAAAAGAAAAAGCACTCCATCGATGCTCCATAAACCTACATTCTTAAACAGCTCAATTCTAAGGAAAAGGTCAGTGGTCAGATACCTGCCACCTAGTTCACTCTGCAACTAATTGTATTTCTTTTCTATAAAGAGGGCTTTGGTTACATGGCCTCTGACAGTCCAGGAAGATCTAAGACTCAATCTAGGCACTACCTCAGGAAAAGCAAGAGGGACAGTTCTCCAGGGCATTATGAATACATACCTGCCTCAGGACTCATCTTAGATTCAAATATTGAAAAAACAGATACAACTCACAAAAGTACATCCTTAATGAATTGCTGTATCTATCAAACACACAGAGAAAGAGCTAGCAAATTCCAGGGGACTTAGCAGGTGGACAGAGCCTCTAACAGTCAGAAAAGTATCTGATTGCTCAAGGAAGAGCAACAGAGAAAATTTCTCTGGCCAGAGTAAATCTTCACCCTTTCTCCTGGTGAGTGAAGCCCCTGCATCAAGTTGAAAACAATGGGAGGAAATCACTGTGGGCCTCAGTGGGCCTGTTCAAACCTCATACATTCCATTTTATCAGTGCTTTCTGGACAACAGCCATAGGAGATGGGTCTCAGCTTGGGCACACTCCTGGCTATTTGCTGGTCTTTGGCACTGTCTAGAACCAGGAAGCTGACGACGCACTCAGGAGCAAGGATCACGTCAATAACAAGTCACTAATTTCTGTGCCAATTTGTGCACGGGACAGGAACAAACCCCGGAAACCGGCGGGGTCAACTGAGTGGCTCTTTAAATCTCATCAAGCCCGGGAAGGGATTTAGAGTGTATAAAGGAGAGTGTTTCAGAACAACAACAACAGCGCCAAAGTACTTTCATTATCATGTGACAAACATGCCACACAATGATTTGGACACAGATCAGGAAGATGTCTCATTTATTACAGACTTCGTATTTGCAAAAACCTCCTGACTGGATTAATATTTGAAATGTCAGTGTGATCTACAGAAGCATATACAAGAGAGTCTTTTAGTTCCATTGCTGGATATGCAGATGAATCCACAAGTCCCCTTATGCATTTACCATTCCTCCCTCTAACCCCAGCATGGAACCGCCCCCCACCACCACCACCCCCATCCTCAGAGGCCTCCCAACAGCTCCATAGCCAAAGGAAAATCAGCTGAGGGATGAACCCCTCCCAGGCTCCCAGGCTGGCTCCAGACCAAAGATAGGTACTCTAGACACAGAGGCAGCCACGTTCAGGCAGGAAATATGTACGTATTCTTTAAAGATGTACACAGATATATAAAGTTTAACAGCCAAATACAAGTAACAAAATATGCTCCCCAAATGCTACAAGTGGAAAAGAAAACAGTTGTTCTATCAGGGTTCTTGGTAAGCTGACTTTATAAAAAACCAGATCTCATCAATCACAAAGGTAAAGTTAAAAATGAAAGTCAAGAATTTCCATACCAATGCCTAAATAGAGTGTTCTTGATGGAAACTAACCACAGCTTGATTGTACAGATGAACCATTTCAAACAACTGGCGTCAGAGACCCCCACTGTCCATTCAGCGATGATGATCGTGTCAGACACACGGCTGCCAGGGGGGTACAACTGCCCCCTCCCAGCCTCCAGTTAGGCGCACCACTTCTCTAATAACAATAAACAATGGATTTTTTGGAGCCAGATTCACTAGTATGACTTGATCTTGAACAAGTTATAATCAAGTGGTATTTTACATAAATTTTAAATCAGCAAATTGAAATATTAATAAAGTCTTACTTTATTTGCAAAATGTGTAATAAATGGGAATCTATTTTTTAAAAATGTGTCAAAAATAGCATTACTTCAAAGCTGACTGGCTGGGTGACCTGTAAACTGGTATTTGGGTCCATGCCAAATGCTAAGACCCATCTAACTGCTATGCAGAAATAGCAGCCAATCTTTGTAAGGATTTGTTTTGTATTATGAATGGTCTTTGTAAAATGCAACCTAAGTCCAAAAAACCTGTACTTAACCTCTTTGCACCTCATTTTTCTCATCCATAAAATGGGTTTAAGAAGACTGAAGGAGATACTCCTTATGCTGCTTAATGTTAGCTATTTTTAAAGTTGATGATATGCTTGTTTCTGTTCCCTTCACTGGGGCTTCAGCATGCCTCCCCTTCAGGGATCTGATTCTACTTAAGTGCTTCATAGCTTCAACTCTTTTTGGCACTTGTGTGTAACAAATAATTGAAACCAATCATGCATACATGTACATGTCAGAACTCTGGAGTGCACGCTATGCTACCTACACCAGGGAATTTACCATCCTTTGCAAGGGGGGCCCAGTATTAGAAAATTCTCCGAGTTTAGGGTAGTAGCAAACAACCAAACTGGATTTGTAGCTAAATGCTTCTGAATATTTTTTATCCTGATTTTTAAATTAGGATCACAAAAAATACATCAGGTTGTATTTTAAGATCGCTGTCTGAATCTCCTAAGAAATCAGCTATCCTGTGTCAACTCCTGAGCTGTAAGTGGGCACCTTTCCCAACTCCCTCCACCAGGTTCAGATGTTTGCTGTCCAAAGGCACAGCCTCGCCCTACAGTGCAAACCATGTTCCACCTGCCTCCTCCATAACTCCCTCTCCTCAAGTCCTTCCCCTGTGTCCACTCTGAGCAAAGCAAAGGAGACCCAGGATCCTTCCCTCCACCCCCCATAAGGCACTAACGACATGGAGAATTAGATGTGGAAGGAGTTGAGAAGAAATACACAAGACTATGCACCTTTTTTAGCTTGGAAAACCAGCCAAGAAACCCATCATAATGGAGAGTGTAATAGCTGAAGTTTTCTGGCCAAAAATGGGACTAATTTATATTCAGGTGACAACAGCCTGGTGACAAACTTGCCAATGTTTCTAGTCAGCTGTGGGTGGAGGTGCTAAAGGCTATACTCGTGGGGTCATTCTTTCTGGGTGGTTTGTGTTCAGCACATACTTTAACACACGCCTTCAGTGTGGACAGTGGGCAGGGCAGCTGCATGGTTGTATACTTTATGTCCTAGATCCATAAAGGCACCAGCTGGGGAAGGGGTCCCATTTGGTAATTCATTGGGGGGGGCAGTGTTAAAACGGAAACAAAGGCACTACATGTGCTAACAGCAGTTCTGAAATAAAAGTTTTCCTATTTTAAAAGAAAACCAAAAATAAAAGTTTTTAAGTATTCAAAATGCTAAGTAGAAACACAGCACAGGAAAGGCTGGAGTGACAGAAAAAAATGGAAGAGGCATGATTATTGCAAGTTTTCTTCTCTAAAAAGACAAACAAAAAAACCTAAAGTTAAATTAAGCCAAAATTTCATTTTCCATTTTTTTCTATTGGGCTGTGACAAGGAGTGGGAGAACTCCAAAAATCCTCTGCAAGGGCAAGGAACTGAAATCCAGAGGCCTTGGAAAGCAAACTGGAATTACTGCTTTAGCCTGTCCTCGTCTCCCTCATTCAGGGGTATGTACTCTTCGAGGACACCTCATGTGACCCACTGGTGTCACTTAAATCCAATTACTATAGTACAATATTCACAAGGCAACTTCACAGTATGGTGACAACTATGCAATGCTTTTTCCAGCAGTTTCAAGGAAACATTCTCAAAGTTCACATTGCTGCCAGGCCCCTCCTTTGTGGGATGTTGAACAAAAAAGTAAGTTCTTGACGTGATGATGGACAACACAGAAGCTTGCAAAGTGCTTTAGAATTTCTATATATTCACTCTAACTTCATCTGGATTGGCATAAAGAAATTAGTTGTAGATAACTCGGGCATGTTGGAGAAAAATAGGGAACTTTGTTGCAAACCATCATTAGTTATCTGGCAACTTGTCTGTCATCTATCTTGTTGGTGAAGAGCCAGCTGAGCTATTTCCTTCCTCCTGGTGCCTCTCATTAAAGACGAAGGCAGCAGCAGGAGGAGGAACTAGGAAGCAGGTTTTTGTTGGCAACAATGTGAGTTGTGTCCAGTCACCGCACTCCCCTCCCCAATGATTCAGTGTCTGACCTGGCAATTTTGGAGATTCAGGACACCAGTCAAATACGTGTCAGGTAAATTCGGCAGGTGCTCGAAAACGCTGTTTTGTTACAACACCAATGAGATGCTGTAGGAACTTAACTCTTGTTTATATTAGATAGCCTATGGTAAAATTGGTTTCATTAGACACAGGTTCATTTGTAAAGTCACAGAACCTACTGACAAGACTGAGGACTTACTGCAATCTTTTCAATGAACCCCAAGTTACTCATCAAAATATTTTTTACAATTTTGTTTCTACACTGAGAACTACTTCTGTCTTCCTCAGTTGTCCTACATACATACTAAAAATTCCTCTCTGAACCTACACCCTCAGAAGCCTGCGTGACACACACAACCTCACTTCCAGTTTGCAACAATAATCATCATCCCTCATAGCTGAATTTTGTTGTAATACAGGAACTTCAGTAATTCTGAAAGTGAAAAGCAAGACGTTACAAGCAACTCTCAGTGGCTCCAGTGAAGTGGGTCTGTGGTCCCTCCTGGTCAGGGAGAGCATCCTGGGCAGGCAGTGACGCATCTCCATTTGAAAACCTGTCCCCAGGTAGACCTTCTCATCGCTGCCCTTGTTTTACTATGAACTCAATCCTAGATTCACAATCATCCAAACTGCCATCAACAATTACCTGGACTCCTAAACCTTCTATTTAGTTCTTCTAGCTCAGTGAAAATAATGCCATGGGAATCCTACATTAAAGAGCTGGGCTCCCACCCCAAGCCCCCAGAAAGTGCACGCGCGCGCGCGCACACACACACACACACACACACACACACACGATTACAGCGGAGTCGAGGGCGATGAAGTCTGACTGTTCTCTATCAAAATTCCATTCCAGAGGACCCTCCACTTTGTGCATGAACTTAAGTGAATCTGAATTGCCCTTCCCCAAGAAGCAACCGAAGCTCTGAGAGGCCAGGAATTTAAGAGACTATTGTCATTCCTCCAGGAATTGTGGTTAATTCCCCCCCTCGGAGGGGATTCAGCCGGAGCCCTGCAATTAAGCACAGTAAACAGGCCAGGGAACATCGACATATCAATACAGGCTGCTTGGGTTTGGGAAGGCAAGTCCTTCCCGCAGCGGCCTGGCTCTGGGCCAGCCGGGTGACGGCTGAGTGACAGGGCTACGTGCGCTGCGTGAGGGTGGCAGCCGGCCCACACCCAGAGCACACAGCCGAGGACGCAGAGGGAACAGGCACGGGAGAGCACCTCCCTCCCCCTGTCACTGCCCCAGTCACCAGAGAAATGTTTTGAATAAGGGCTTCCTTGCAATTATGAAATCAGTACAAGCCAGCCAGGCTCAGGGTTGAGAACAGCAAGAGAGGCATGTAACCACACCCATTCTGACACCTTTTTGCAAATCTAATAGCTGCCATTTCCTGAGGACCCGTGGAGCCAGGTGACACTTCAGGGTGCCGCTTTAACACATATCTCATTTAATCTCCTGGTGGGGGGCGAAGGTGAGCAGCAGTCATCTGCATGAGTGACACTGCCCTCTTTTCCACAGAAGTCATTAACCCTGGAAGTTATAAGGACCTAGAAGTTATCTCACTTCTACACAGAAACAAATTCATGAGTAATTCTTAAGGCTACGTGAGGGTAGGGAGTCGCAATATTTAACTTTGATGTGAGAAGCAGTCTCATTTGAAAAATAAAACTTTACCGGGAGCTCTCTAAAGGTTCCAGGTGTCACAGAAAACAAAGAATGTTTTCAACACTTGGATCATCAGAATACGGTTGTCTTTAAATTCTCATCTGCAATGAATCCCAAAATACTTTAGGGAATCTATGATAACTTAAATACAAATGGTAAGACAAGATTTTATTAATGGGTAATCTACAAAAAATAGTTACTAATCAAAACATGTCCTGAAAAATGCCTGGAAACATTATTTTTAATAGAAACCAGGAAAACACTTTACCTGCAATTCCCAGTGAATTTTAAGAGTATTAACTTGGAACACTGCAACTGTGCTGGAAAAAAATAAAGGTAAAGAACTTGCTGGAAAACCAGATCGTATATTTATATTTGCATTTCAGCACTCGGAAATATACAGTTGCTGAATGACAGAAATGACACACAGCAAACCAGTTAGAACTGAACAAACATTTGTACAGTGCTCCCTACGTGCCTGACCCTGGTCTACATGCCTCACAAATATTACCTCATTCAACAGTCATTAGAACCCCACGAGGCAGGAACCATTACTGCTTGCATCCTACAGATGAGGAAACTGAGGCAGGAGGAGGTTTGGTAACCTGTCTTTGCGAACCCAGTCAGTCTGGCTGTGGAGTGGGAGGTCTTAACAACCAAGTCATGCCCTACCAGGACAGCCTATCAAATGTCTAACATTTGCCAAGTGACCCTATTTTTGAAGGAACTAAGATCTTCAATTCTACTTAAAGCTTTCAACTCCCCCTCACCCTGGCCTACCATCTTTTCCATAACAATAGAAAATCAGAAAATACAAAAAAAATGAAAAATGATTGTGCTTGGAATTGAGTATGTGAACTACAAGCTTGGGGAGGGGGAGGGTTGGTGCATAACAAAAGCAAGGAGCAAAGGAAGTTGACTGAACCCTGTGGCAAAGCACCAGTTGTCTAGTTGTCTTTGCTTCCACTACTCTCACTGCAGGACAAGCTCAATCCCACTGTACACCCTCCTCACTCTCTGCAGGGCCCATATCCACTTCCCATGCAACTGGTCAAAAGTCAGCCCGAGTCCCCCTCCCCATGGGGTTGCTCTGCCCCTGCCAGGTTCTGTGGAAAGCAAGTAGCCAAGGTTTTTGGACTTGTTTCAAAGTTGGAAGACAAATGAGCAATTAAGTAAAAATTTCTAAGGAAATACAGAAGTATATTCCCCTTGAGAAGACAAAGGGTGAGATAAATTTTCCTCACATGGGTGCAAAACTTGTTTAGGAGACATCTTTTTTTTTTAAATATTTTATTTATTTTTTATTTTTAGAGAGGGAAGGTAGGGAGATAGAGAGAGAGAGAGAGAGAGACATCAATGTGCGGTTGCTGGGGGTTATAGCCTGCAACCCAGGAATGTACCCTGGCTGGGAATCGAACCTGGGACACTTTGGTTCCCAGCCCGAGCTCAATCCACTGAGCTATACCAGCCAGGGCGACACCTTAACTCTCTACTACCACATTAATTAGCAGTCACTGAATGCAGTACTTTCTAAAATTATGTTAATTAGAATACAATGGATACAGATCCATGTGGCTCATAGGAGGGTTGAGATCCAGAAGACCTCTTAGACCGGAAGGAAGTAAAAAGCTCTTCCGAGAGAAATGTATAAAGTATTTTGGGGAGCAGTGAAAGGACCAGAAATAAAGGAGCACCTGCCTCTGAGTCTGGGGCGGGGAGCAGGAATGATTAATTTAATTGCCCCCCCCCCCCCGTGTTCCTCCAGGTTAGATACAAGCCCCATTTTACAAACATACAAACTGAGAGGCAGACACAAAAAGTAATTTACGGGACACTATAGACTTAGGCATGGTCTCTCCACCACTAAACACTACTTCTAAAATATCAGGAAATCGTGCTAACTCAGAATAGGGGTTGTTATTTCCGGAGCGACCATGGCTGGAGTCGTCTGCCTTCAACACCAAAATAATGCAACAAGGGGTTCTCAGCTTTCCAGTACAGGCTCAAATCCTAATTGAAAAAGCAAAGCCCTGTGCGGAAGGAGGAAAGGTAGGTAACACATACTTCCCAACCTTTGCCTAGTCATTTGATTCATTTGTCAGCTCCACCCCACCCCACCCCCACACACGTCAGCTTTCTGGGTTCTCCCTCAGGAGGCCCTCCTTCCCAGAGCACCAGAAATCACCGTAGACTTCCGTGTGGTGATCACAGTCAGCACATACTACATGCTCAATGCAGAAAGAATCATCTGCTCACAAGACACTCTAGTTCGTGCTCATCCAAAATCACTACGATTCTTTTCTCATTCTTGCTGGTGCTGGTAGCTTGCGCTCCTGGCGGGGCGGTTAGGTACGTGTGGAGGAGCAATTCGCTGCAGCGATTAGCCAAGGCTTTTCCCTCCGTTCACCACAACAGGAAAGGATCAGTTCCAAATTTCACTCTAATTCTGGTTCTGGAAAATTAACTTTATTGGTACAAAAATAGGGAAAAAAATGTGTATGTGTATACTTAACATGTTAATGCGTGGCGGTTTTTTTCTCAAAAAATCCAAATTGAACTAAAAACGTGCATTTTTCAATTTCAGCAATGAATAAGCTCAGCTTTGATCAAATGTCTGAACTCCGATGTTCTCTGTAATAGAGAAACTGTAGGAAGACACAGCACCATCCCATTTAGCCTCCTATTCATTTTACTCAGTAATTCTCAGACATTGGCATGGGTGAGAATCACCTGGAGGACTTGTGTGTCTCTGTTTTACTGGGTTTGGGGAAAAAAACCCAAGAATTTGTAGAAAGTTTCCAGGTGATGCTGAGAACCATGTGTATTTTGTGGCAAGACCAAGAGTTCCGGGGCAATGCCTTACCCTAGATGAGAAAAGGTAAAGGGGAATTAGTCGGCTGCACTATTAATCTGTGGAACAGAAGGTGGTGGGCAGAGCAGGAAGCAAGAGGCATTCCTGGGGCAGTTTCTGGCACGGGCTTGCAGTGTGGTTCCTAAGGCTGGCGGGAAGCCTTCCAGTTGTGACTCTGTAGCGTGCTGAGGATTACTGTCACGTCAGTGGGCCTCCCCGGGTGTGACTGACTGCTGGTAGTCAGCTCTTGTCCGGAGTCCAAGGAGAGGCACTGAAAGCACCTCTTTGCCCTCTCAGGTGAAAACTTATTCTCACTTTTCATTGAATTCCTTATAATCCTGGAGGCAGATATTTATTATCGTATCCATATTATAAAAGTCAGGCTCAGAGAACTGACTTGCCCAAGTTCACAGTGAGATGACACAAAATGTAAAAACATCCATCCTAGGGTGTAGTGGTTAGGTACTGACTAAATTAAGCTAAAAGATAAAAATAAAAATCAAACCCATTCCTAAAGAAGTGGAAATGGAGGTGCTCAGATGCCACTTTCCAGGGGCTGAGCTAGGACCAGACACCAGGACTCCAGCCTCATGGTCCACAGTCTTCTCTTGCTTCTCTGAGCCAGACCTGGATGAGTGGGCTGCAGGGTCCAGGGGTGCCTTCCCAGGGACAAGCACAGAACTCCAGCACTGAGGAAAAAACCTTACAAAGCCCAAGTCCCTCCTTTAAGATGGTCCCTCATAACATGTTAATGTAATAAAGTATTTAAACACTTTGACATCACATTAGGGACCAGGGTACAAAACCTTTTTTCTGTTTTCTTTTTTGTTTTCTTTTCTCTTCTTTTCTTGTCTTTGACATCCTGACATCCTTTGAAATCAAAGTTCCTTTTGAAGATGAAATTAAGTCAACAAGCACCTATGAATTATCAAGGACTGTTCAAAGCACTAAAAGTATATATTAAGCTTAATAAGCTCTGCCTTAAAGGGACTTTTAAGTAAATGTGGGGTTAGGGTAAGCAGTCAAAGAAATAAATGTATGGGGGCAGCCTGGACTGAGCCACCCGCAGAGCGCTAGGGAGCAGAGGGAGGACTTCAGGAAGAAAGCACTAAGATGGATTTGGAAGAGCGGGAGACAATGGAAAGCTCAGTATGCCTGCAAATCAACCCATAGCATTTCAGGGATTGGGAGAGAAGGAAGGCAGTGAGCAGGAGATTAAGTATAGAAAGGTCAATGGGGTCAGAGGGGGTCAGAGGGGGCCAGATGTGGAGGAACTTAAATGGCGCACCAAGAAGCGCTCAGCATGTACAGTAGACAATGGGGGCAGAGCCCGGTTGGGCCTTTGAAAGCGTGGCAACTGCATGACTGGAGACAGGCTCTGGACCATTTACACTCTGACAAAAGCACATTAAAATGGATTGCAGGGAGAACGAAAACAAAAGGCAGGTGATTTATGGTTAAACCAAGTCTCTTTGAAATACTCTTTCTTCCTCAAGGAATTCTACTATGAAAGCAAAACTAAATTTAGTTAAAAAAAAAGACAAAACTTGAAGTTCCACAGTGAACCTAAAAAACAAAAAAAAAGCCAAAACTTTGACCAATATCAGTGCAAGTTCCTGCCTGAATCTTCAATATTCTGTTTTTAAAAGGTTTTATTTATTTACTCCAATCATTCAAATTAACCTATAAAACCATATGAACAGGAAAAAAAGCCATCAAAAACAAATAAACAAATGAACACACAAACAAAGGACTCACTGTCAATTTTCTGTGGGGTATTGAGATTTCTGAGCAATAGTCCCTCAGGTTTGACTAGATAGATGGTAGAAATGGGAGGGGATTCAGATGGAAGAGCACAGCAGATTGCTGTTCTGTGTCTGCAGAAGACACACATGCTCCAAAGGATGTTCAGACTGTTTAAAACAATATATCTTTACTTCTTCCAAGCAATACTCAAATAGAAGAGTATTATCCTGGAAAAAAGAAAAAGAAAAAAGAGTATTATCCTGAATACTTCAAAGCATCTTCAAGTTCCCCTAGAGAACCAAAAACAGATGTCACTGACACCTGGAATTGAGTTTTTCTTTTGTCTGCTTCCCACTGGCAAATACTCAAGACAACTATCATATTCTTTGTATTTTGAAATTATTCTATATGATAATATAGAATACTTTGGCCTCCTTTTGGAAGGAAAGCAGTATTTCATATGAGGTAGGTGAATTTACTCCAAAAACTGAGAAATGGTGATCATCAAATCTTCTAAATCAAAAATCAGCTTGACTTGGTAAGGAGGCATTGACATGGCACTGAACATTGAGGACACTCAGTGAGTAGGTACAGAATGAATCCAACACAGATCTGAAAGCCTGCATTATACAACTGCAAACCCCTGTGCCTGCCAGGCTGGGGCTGGGTTGGGGCAGGGGTGAAAAATAGAACACTCACTACCAGCTCACCAGAAACAAAAATAGGAACTCATCCACAAATCCCAATATCAAAAGAAGACACAAAATTAAGGTAAGTGCCATACTGGTTTAAGATGGAAATAACTGAAGGAAAAGGGGTATCAATTCATGTATAATGAACCGAGCTAACTAATCTCGCTTGGCAAACAGACACACAGCTCTGAATCTGAGCCAAGTCAACGGCCCCTGGAGATCCGCCAAAGCCGAATTCCTTAGTCTGGCACCATAAAATGATTTGTCTGTTGCATTTACAATTCCAGTGCCTCTAGATTCAGCTACCGGCTGGACACCCCTGGCAGTTGCCCAGCAGAATACATCTGAACTATGGTTACTGTCAGAACATGTGCATCTGACAAAAGCTATGGAAAAAATGACACCCATTTCTTGGAGCAATATTAGTTCACAGCTACAAAGTGCTACTACGAAGGAATTATCAAGCCTGTTGCTATAATAATAATTAACAAAGGATCAATAACCTTCTCCATTGTTTGAATGTGCAAGCTGCTCCTTAGTAGTCAATAGGCAGAGGTGAAAATGTCACTTAATTTACCTGAGGCTGCAAAGGCGAATCAAAAGCAGAGAGGCCTTGCCAAACTAAGCAAATGCAGCCCACAGGTGAGATGTCCTCTGAGTTTTTTAGTGACATGCACACTGCTAGGGTGCTTGGAGAGGCTTCTCAGAGGTGCTCTGCTGACTAGGGGACAAGCCCCACCCCCACCTTTCAGCATCATCAGAGAAGTCTTCCACACATGCCGTGTTTTCAGAAAGGCACTGTGACGTGCAAGGTGGCTTACTATTTATTAAATCTGAAATTTTTGTAGCCAGAGTCAGGAATCGGGAAAGAACTTACCAATTTGCTTTGGGCTGAGTGAGGTCAGAAAAGGAAAAAATTCATGACACCCCCAAGTGGAATGCACAGATAGACTTACATAATTCCATGAAAGGGTGCTTGTCAATTTTAAGTTAGAATTATATTTAAAATTCCCCAATAAAATGCTGATGCAGCTGAATTAACCTACCGACCCTGTCTCCTAGTCTACCTGACTTACGGAGAGACCCTGGCCAGGCTAGCTGCTCTCTATTTAAGCACCTTTGCTTAGGCCCAAGGCTGCCCCAGTCCCGCCCCAAAAACCTGCACAAAACCTCAACTCTCCAAATGTAAAAACTGCTGAATAATTGAGGGATTGGGTAGCTGTGATTCCTGATACCTCTCTAACTTTAAAAACCTGCACCATTAAAATCCTGTATAGTTTGGGTAACTTATTTTGATCACTTAATTTTAAAACAGAGAAATTGGAGAAAGCCCAAAGAAGAGAAAGAAAAATGACTAATCAGTGTAAAGGTAGACTGTTTAACCAGAAAAACAGAAAGTATAAGTTGGTGACAACTATTTCACACCACTCAACTTTCAAATGCTTTAGGTGGTTTTATAATCACTTTTTACTTCCCTTCCCTCAGCCACTTACAAGTCTACCACAGTACAAGACATGTAACAATTTGTCAATGAATAAAATTAAACTGATACCCCCTGACTTCCCACTTCCCTGAAAGCAGATAAAGCCAGTGGCCCAGAAGTGAACAAGAAAAATTATAAAGTACGTACATACATGCACACCACACCTACCTTCCTTGTTCCCATGTGTTATTCAACAAAAAAGACAAAAAAAAAAACACTATGAAAACCGCCCAGTGGAGAAACTTGCTTCACTGCCATTGAGGCTGTATTCTATAAATTATTTCCTTGGATTAATTTCCTTCTTCCAAGAGCCAAGTTATTTTTAAATACAAACCCTTTTATAGGAATCTGTCACATCCTACAGAAAAATGTTCCAGTGTTTCAAATTCTGTGCCTCACCCCCTTAAGTACCTCATTCATGAGTAGATTTTTAAGATTTTAACGGCACCACATACCTTGTCTAATCTTCAAACCGAGTGCTCAAAGAACTGCACTGGTCATGGGTCCTGGCATGGTATTTGGGACCCCTGATGCCACGCATCCCGCTACCACCCAAACCGAGGCTGACGGCTCGCCTGAGCCAAGGCAAGACCATCCCACTTTCTCCCGGGAAGAAAAAGCAGAGTCTAGAATGTTTGTTGGTCAAATATCTGCTGATCTCAAACTGAAGCTGAGGACCTTCTGGTTCACAGTTCATGGCTCCAGTTTTCTCTGTGAACCATGCCTGCATGTCCTGCCCTTGGGTCCTGAGAGAGATCCTGAGCCTCAAAACACATTATCCCAGTTTTGCTTAAAGTAATTTGCAGCCATGAGAAGCTCCACTGAGTAATGGCTATTCCTGATATCACATGAGAAGGGTGGGCCAAAACTGTTATTGCTGAACAGCAAAGGAACAAACCCACCCCTCTGCAACACGTTTTCTTTTATTCAGACTTAACGGCTGTTTCATCACTTCTCTGCATATTTCCAGGGGGAGGACTGAGCCCCCACCACCCCATCATCCAAAACTACTCCAGTCAGGGATCCTAACAACCAACCTTATTAACAAACACTTTCCCTGCCAGTATCAGTGGGAAAACATTAGCACGGCCCTACATTTTCTCCCTCAAATGTACTTCGCTGACCCACTTCAATTTAGGGGTTTTGTCTTCCTTCTTTTCTAGGCTTGAGAATTAATCTGTGTGAACTAGAAGATCCTGCAATTCAAAAGTGTGAGTGAATGTTAAGCCCCACGAGGCAGGGATTAAGCTTGTTCACCGCTGTACCCCCAAGCCCTGCACAGTACCCCACACTGAGTGAGCACTGGCCGAATAAACAAAAGGATGAAAAGTAGGAGCATCATAGGCAAGAACACAGACTCTGGAGTCAGACAGACCTGGACTAGAATCCCACATCTTCCACTTACAGCCTTATAACACTTATAAACACTCAGATCTGCTAAGAATTTTGTATATATTATCTTATTTAATGTTCCCTCCCTGAAAAGCTCTAAGGAATTATCCCTCATTTTACACTTGGTAAAAATTGAGCAACTTTCCTAAGGCTACAAGGTCAGTAACCCCCAGCTTAAATGTATTTCTTTTTTTTAACTGAAGTTATTGGGGTGTCACTGGTTAATCAAATTATATAGGTTTCAGGTGTACAATTCTGTAACCCATCATTTGTATATTGTATTGTGCATTCACCACCCCAAGTCAAGTCTCCTTCCATCACAATTTATTCCCCCTTTACCCTCTTTACCTCCCCGACCCTCCTTCCCCTCTGGTAATCACCCCACTACCACCCCGCTATTGTCTATATCTATGAGTTTTTCCCTAATTTTTATGATACACTGCTTCTTACCACTGATTTTGTGACCTTGGGCAAATGATTTGATCACTCCATTTGCTGAAGATTGTGGTTCTGAAGACTAAGTCAGACAGACAGTGTGTGTAAAGTGCTTATTAGCACAGTGCGAGACAAAGGGCTCATTTAAAGGTAGTTATTATTATTAGTTACTCACTAGCGAGCCTATGGTGAATGTCCTTCAAGCAGGACATTCAGTTCCATAAATTACACGTTCTCTGGAAAGCAGCCATTTTCTAGGCAGTGAAAGCAAAAGGAGCAAATTATAACCAATATTTATTTTGGATATGGTCTAAATTCTCCAAGAGGAAATAACAGACAAATCTTCTGATAGCCTGAGAGCAATGATCATGCTTGAAGTTAGGGGGCACCATATTGCCACATTACATTATGGAAACCACTTTCCCAAAGAATATTGAGCACCCTAAGACTTTTCTCCAACCAAGTAAATAAATTCTGACCAGTAACAATTTTTTTGGCAGTTATTACTGCCAAAATTCTGACCACTAGTAACTTTTTTGGCAGTTATTACTGCCAAAGGGAGGGGGAACCCTTT
Source organism: Phyllostomus discolor (assembly GCF_004126475.2). Lineage (NCBI taxonomy): Eukaryota > Metazoa > Chordata > Mammalia > Chiroptera > Phyllostomidae > Phyllostomus > Phyllostomus discolor. Next base: position 134,108,121 of record NC_040903.2, on the reverse strand, counting down.
AATATTTCTTTCCACACTCTTCCACAATTTCAATTTCAATCCCAGTATCTATTCCTACTTTATTGTCAATGCCTTTGCTATTGCTTCATTGAGATAAAGGGCATTATTACATCATTCAATGACCTTTAAAAAATCCAGGAAAAAGGGTATTTAATTAGGATCAATACACTAATAAGCACAACCCCAAGAATTTAAAGTACCTGAAAACTGACTGTTCTAAAATAAATGTATGTATTGGCTAATGTTAAAAATGGGTGATAGGAGCTCCATATGCTAGCCTAAATTATTTTTTTAATTTTCATAATAAAAATTTACAAAGAAATTTTAAAATAAATTCACATGTTCTGCTTTTTAAAAATTAATTTTCCCTGAAAACCCACTTGAAGGACGCAGCAGGAAACCAGGTCTCTGTCACAACTCTGAAGCAGCACAGAGTCAAGTACTCAGCTGAAGGAAGAGAAGTAAATAAGGTTAAATTAAGGTGAAACTAATATAAATCATGTAGGGATGGAATGTGTTTCTGCAATGCTCTACCAATGAACTTCAAACAAGAGACCCAACGCCACAGACTCTACTAAGGAGACTTCTTTACACAGGCAAATCAAACTTTTAAAAATTTTTTACTGTAATAATTGTTTGTTCAAGCCTGGTTTACATTTGGTTCTAATTGGTTGGGAATATCCCAGTCTAGAGGGGGTTTTTCTAAAGGGAAGGAATGAAAAGCTCTATGCCAAGACAACCAAAGGAAAGCTGGGAATCTGGGTGTGGGCAGGCAATTGTGTCTTCAGTGGACAAAGATGGATTTTCTCTTTTTAATTCACATTCATTTTCTGTGAAGTGAAAAGTTATTTCGTTCTACTCAGAAGATAACCCACAATAGAAAATCATGTCTATAGATCTTTTTTCCTTAGTCAGACATACACAGTGCTTTTCATTCCATTTGTGGAGCTAACTTCTGGCTAGTCAAAACCCTGCCACTGTTCTTAAGACAAAGCTAAATAAAAATACTTAACATTCAAATATATTAGTGACCCCTTTCTACCAATTACTTCTGACTCCCTCAGAGCCAATTCTGTTCCTAGAATGCTGTGGAAGGGGTAGGAGACAAGGGGGAGTTTCCTAATACCTAAGTTTACAGGAAAGTTTTAAAAACTGGTAAGAAGTCATCTGCTCTTTCAATTTGAAGCTACAAGCTCCTCTGCAATACTGAGGCCAGCTATTCCCCTCTCCTCCCCCACCCCGCCCCAGCCGGGCAAGGTGCAAAAATAAGGCTAATCAAGACAAACAGCTTTCTAAACCACCACGCAAATGATACAAGGAAGAAAACTAGCATCAATCTTCTACTGATTCCAGCTCATTCTAAATTTTCCCCAAATCAAAGTGGAAGTTCGAAAGCAGCATTTTCTTTTAAGATTGACTTTTTGTGTTTGATTATTAACAACGTTGTCTGATGTTCTATTCATGTTCTCCTACGTGAAAGGTATACAGTAATCTGTCTCTCCTCTACTCCACTCGCCCACTCCAAACCCTTCATTTCTACACATTTCCGGTCTTCACCACTTGCCCTATATTGAGTGTCCCTCTCAGCTTATGGGACCAATAAGACAACAAAGGTGTGTTATCACAGGATCAATCTTAAATTGAGAAATACAACCTATATGGTTAAAGAATGGTACATAGGTGAATGTTCACCTTCCTTCTCATGCTAGCATGTTTTGCCTTGCTGTGTTAAATAAACTAAAAGTTTTCTACAGTTTGGAGTGCCCCTTGACCAGCCCACAATAAAAAAAAAAAAAAGCAAATCACTCTCAGAACTGCCACAGGAAAACTGGCTGGCTTATCATTTGTAGAAAAGACTGAGTTGCTGCACTATCCCAAATAAGGTACATGGTTACTACACATTCCCATACTTCTGCCAATCTACCTGTAAATATTTCCAAGATAAATTTCCACCCAGGAAGTCACTTCTGGCTGTGAAGAAAAACATGATTTCTTTCCAGAGGTACTTGACTATCCTCTCCCAATCACATAACTGGTGGTTTTGAGTAGATTTCCCCATCAGCTGATAGTTAGGAAAGAGAAGGTGGTGGTGTGGGCTCATCACCAGGAGAGAAAGTTCAAAAGCAAGTAGATGATCTAAGTGTCCTGGATGTAACAAGCCAAGGGCAGCGCTCAGAAGTGAAGAGGAACTTTACTCTTTCATGGGGCAAACTCTTCCCCTACCTGCCAAACTCCACCAACTGAATGCCACACTGCAAAGTCACAACTGTTTCCAGAATTTTTTAAGAGTGTGTTCACAGGAATCATTCGAAATCAATGCAGGGCAATATTAGGTGACTTTAAAGTAGACATTTAAGGTCATGAGTTTACGTGTATCTAGAATCACACACAATGTTTCTAACAACCCGTCCCTCATTTGAACCTTTTGAGAACCTCCATGTCTTAAAATCTGACCAAAAAGTCAGTTTGTCCAGCTTATACCAACCACTAGAGCCATTATTTCAAAGTTATCAGAAGGTCATTAAAAGTATAAACCTAAGTTCCTTCAATGGATTTTTCCCCGGACGGGGTGGGGAGACCAGACTGACTTTTTCCTTCTTGGTGAAAAACTAAAGTTCTCTTGTAGCCCTGCGAAGGCGACAGACAACGGACTCTGCATGTCTCTGGTCCCTGCGGGCTGCAGCAGCGGTGGGGCGCCCGTGCGCGTCCTACCTTGGACCTCTCCTTGACGTAGTATTTGCCCAGCCGGCTCCCGCAGTACAGGACCAGCCTGTCGATGAGGGACAAGAGAAAGCTGATGGCCTCACAGCCCTCCTCGTTGCCCCCCGATCCACGTGATCTGGTCTCCCCGCAGGTGCCGCTTGGAGACTCCCGCGCGCGGCCCGGCCAACTGGCCGTCCCGCAGGACTCCGTTGCTGTGCAGCTGCTTGACACGCTCCAGGACGCAGTCGCCCACTACCTCGCCCAGGAAGTTGTCCAGGTAACAGAAGCCGACCTCGTGCAGACAGGGCACGATGTACTCCAGGGCGATTTTCTCCAGATCCAGCCTCATGATGTGTCCCAGGGGCATCTCGCCCTCAGAGTCGAGCTCAGGGACCCCCAGCGTGTACCAAGAGTGAGCGACCTAGGAGCGCGCGTAGCTGAGACACGGCTGGTGTGGCCCGGAGTTCAGCTGCCTGCAGCTGACTGGGTCCCGGAGCCAGCCAGCGGAGCGCCAGGGAGAAGGGAAACTTGCTCGAAACTCTGGGAAACGGGGATCCAGTTCAGAGACCAGCGAGACTTGTGGGGAGCTCCACGACCGAGGACCAGACTGACTCAGTGAGAAGTGAGAGGGCCCCTTTTGGAGACGCACAGCAACCAATGGTGCGGAGGCGGCCCCAGGCAGGGAAAGGCTGAGGTCCAGCCCCGCAGCCGGCCCACTTGATGCGTCATAGGCCCCACCCAGGCCCCGCCCCTGTACCGCCTCCGGGACCGCCCTTCTCCCCCGCCTGTCACCCTCGCGGGGATCTACAGCAAACAGCCTTGGTTGTCCAACTAGCGCAGAGGCTGGCTAACAGATGGAGTTTTCAGACTGCTATAGATTTGCACATGTTTTGCATAAAGTTCAAGACCAAACTTGAAAACGTGGCTCCCAGCTCTGAAAATACAAATGAAATTAACAGCACAGTACACTGCCGCATTCTGGCTGGTCACCTCACACTCCTGAACAAAATAATAAACTCAGGAGAAAATTTTATTTATATTAAACAGTGGTTTCTTTCTAGGTTTACTTGGTGCCTTCTCTTATTCCCTTTCCTCTTCTGTTTGACCCAGATCAGGATGTTCAAGCCACTGAGAGGCTGAGAGGAATCCAGTTTTAACTAAAATTAACATTTTCCTAATCCCTGCTCTAATTCAAGGCCCTCTGTGCCCAGTGAAGAAATGCTGGGTCCTATCTGATTGAACCCTGAAAACACCATATTTTGCTTTGCTAGATATTTTCATCCACTAATCTTTCAAATTTACTAAACCATGGCATTCTGAAAGTCTACCTTCAAAACTAACCACATGCTCATGTAACAGCCAGCTTAAGTATGTCTTCTAAAAGATAGTCTGTAGTCCTCTCACTTTCCCACAAGAAGCCATATTTACATGGGAGGGCAGCACCTAGAAGACTTTTGAGTTACCCAAAGGTAAGCTGAGTGCTTCATGGCTTTTTAATTTCCTGATGAAGACCAGATCAAGATCAGGAAAAAAGAGTCATAAATTGCATGCAAATCTATTTCCATACTTTTAATTTTACATTAGTTTTATCCAAGTTCTTCATTTAAGTTGAACAGAAGAATGTACAGTCAGGTATCATTCATTTTGTACATAATCCTCTACAGCTTTTTCACCTTTATTCTCCTTCCAATAGCCCTCTCCGCTCTGCATCCAAGGGGGGGAATATGATGGGAGGTTGGAATGAAGCCCAGGCCAAGAACGAAGAGTAGGGTGGGAAAGGGACACTGCTGCTGCTACATGGTGGAAAGAAGCAGACAGAAGGAATTGTCAAGAGGAGCCCTCAATGGGAAACTCGAGTGAAACTTCTAGTTCTGTTGAGGAGAGATTCTCTGCCAAGGCGGTGATTAGTTGGCACCGTTGGTACAACCTTTCAGCAAAAGGCACACCAATGAGGGTAAAGTCTTGACTCGGCCAGCCTCGAGGAACTAAGTTCCCTCGGCAGCTCTATGATGCCCACATCCTTGGACCTCCACACTTAGCAGCCAGTAGGTACCTAATCAGGTGGGCCCAGGTAGGCTGTGGCTTTCGGTTTGTGCAGCTTAGGGGACTGTTGTAGACCTCAGAAGCAGATATCCCTGTAGAAACCAGAATTTAATAGGGAGGGAGTGGCCAATAAATCTCGGTAGGTGGTTGAAATTTTTCTAGCTGAAGGTTCTTCATAAGTACACCTGACAGTCCTAGGAATTACTGGGAGGGACTTGACAGAGGGCCAGACATCTGCAGCAGCAGGCAGTGGAGATTGTGTAGTAGCAGGTGTGTTTCGTGCCGTTGAGATGGCTCTGACTCCTGGTGACTCTGTGAATTAGTCACAATGTCCACAATGTCCTGTTCTCAGCAACCTGTGGACTCAAGAGCTAATGAATAAAATTACAGGTCCACCTCTCAGCATGAACATGTTGACCCAAGACTTTATATCCCAGAACTGGGCAAATTCAGTTTGCCATTCAAATAGCATTTCAATAATTTTAAGGTTCTAATTAGTCTAATTGTAATTAGAGCAATAGTCTATAAGCACATTCTGGTGACTGATAGCCTTAAGCTGTTCTAGATTACTCTGGCTGCAAAGCAGGGGCCGTTCAGAAGGGTATTTAATCCCTTGCCACCATCCCTGCTTGGCAAGGGCACCGATTAATCAATCAATCAGTCAATCAAGGGCCTCCCAATCAACTTGTGGCTGCCAGCACTGCACGTGGCTGAGGAGCTGGAGATGGTGTGGCTGGCAAAGAGCACAGTGTGTGAGTCCATGGAGGGGTGCAGACAGGCTAGTGCCATGCACGGGCTCTGAGCCTAAGCATCAGCATGGCAAACACCAAGCTAATTGCTACAGTGCATTTGTTTTAGTTATTTGCCCATTGATTTGTGTCATTGTAATAATGAATATTAAAATATTTTTCATATTAATAACTAAAACAAATTAATGTCCCTGTAATTTAATTACAACAGCAGTCATTGTCTTCCCGTATATATCTATCTGCAGTCATTTTCAAGCATGTGGATGAGACAGGGTGTTGAATTTCTTTGCCTTAGAGTTTGAAATGAAAGGGATGCTCGTAATCATCTGGGCAATTTCATTTTCTTGCAGATAAGGAAACCAGGGACCGGAGGGGCTGAACATTGGGTAACTTTCTCTAAAACGGCCTCTGATGAGTGCAAGAAGAAGCCTGGAATGTTTTATATTCTCAGCTAGAACAAAGACAGCACTCACTCTGGCATGTATGTTTGATTTTTATAATGTGAAATTTACAAAACATAAAATTAACCCTTATAAACTGAATAATTCATTGGCACTTAGTACAGTCACAATGTCGTGCAACCACTGCCACTCTGTGTTTCCCAAACACATTTGCCAGCTGAAAAGAAAACCCTCTACCCAGTGAACAGCTACTCCGCAACTCCCCAGCCCTGATCACTGTCCATCTGCTTTAGCTGCTGTGGATTTACCTTTTCCAGATAGTCCCTCGGAGCAGAATCAGAGGATATGTGACTTTTTGTGTCTGGCTTCTTTCACTTAGTAAAATGTTTCCCAGGTTCATCTACATTGTACCATGTATCAGTACTTTGTTCCTTTGCATGGCTAAATAATATTCCATTGTATGGATAGACCACATTTCTTTATCCATTCATAACCTAATGGATATTTGGTTGTTTCCACCTTTTGCCTATTGAGTACCTACTTTCCATTCTTTTGGGCATACATTTAGGAGTGGAATTGCTGGGTCACATGGTAATTCCGTGTCTAACTTTCTGAGGAACCAACAAACTATTTTATAAAGGGCTGTGTCATTTTATATTTCCACCCATGTTATGGTATCACATTCTTTTTTATTTCTCATGAAAACTGTCTATATGTCTTCTACCCCTTCAACCCCCTGCCATGCCTCCCTTCTCTTCTGTGTTCTTGCCATGCCATATCATCAAGAGGCTTCTCATTACACTGAGTGGCTTCATAGTGGGCAAGGGCTCTTATTTATTAATTTATGAAACAAACACTTTGGTAACACCATATTCCAGGTACTGTGCTAAAAGTGTTACAAACATTACTTTGATCAATTCCTATTACATCCCCAAGGAATCCATACTATTAATAGTCCCCATTGTGAAGATGACAAAAGTGAAACAGAGAGAGAGGCTAAGGCCAAGGTCACACAGTGAGAGAGTAAAACAATGATGGACAAAATCTGAGAACTGCCAATGTAGTAAGGGCAGGAGAAAAGATTATTTTGAGCCATTTGTTTGGCACGGCAACTTTTTTGTCCTTAAGTATTCTCTCTCTCTCTCCTTTTTTTTTAAGCCAAAGTGAGTTTATTGGGATGGTGGCCCCTTGTCTAATCTGGGAGCTTTAGTGCTGCTTTGTTCTGAAAGAGCATCCTTCTGCAAGCCCGGCATGTCCTCCTGTAGGCCAACAGAGGACAGTGGAGCAGCCAACACACAAAACTACCCCTGGTGGATGGCTAGGGTCAGTGGTGACTTTACAGCATCCCGGGTATTTCACACTGATTGGAGCTCTGCACTGGGTGCTCCTTCCTGTGTGTTTCTTCTTCTCGTCTTCTGGAGAAGGGTGAGAGAGAGCCTTAGCAGGGGCATGTTGTTGTGGGGAGGTGGTCACTGCCGGAACTGCCCTTCAGTGCTCTTTTTTGCTATGACTCTTAATCATTACACTCTCACCTGCCATGAAAATTTTAGTTATCACTTGCCTTACTGGCATTTGGTGAAGAAGGGAGATAAGCCAAACTTACCATAACTGACTTAACAGACACTATTAGGAGGAATCTTCCAAACTACAAGTTGGGGTCAGCTCCTTGTTCCTTTCCAGCGATGGCCCAGTGTTGCCGGGAGTCACACGTTCCAGTGACGTGTAGTCTGTGGAGAGCAGTTGTTGGTAATGAGCCACGCTCCCTCCGGTCCACAGGTCTGTACGGCTCAACCTTCGGGACACAAGAAGCACATTTAATTTAAATGGAGGTGGTGAAACAAGAGGTCGGTGCCTAAAGGGAACTTGCACTTGAGCTCACTGCTGTGAACTGGGTCAGAGTAAGGTGTATGCAATCACGTCCCATTCCCTGTGGAGTCCAGGTGTCCTCCTTCTGTACATGTCGAAGGGGAAAGAAAGTGACTTTCTGTATAAGTTCTTAATTGTTTCTGAGCACATGGGCAAGTGCTCTTTGACAACTCTGTCCATATACAGATTCTGGGAAGCGAGGCATATCAGTAATTTCATAAACATTTTCCAATTCAACTCTTATTTAAACTGAAAATGCCCAAAAGCATTCACTCTGGCTAAAAATATGGCAAAAGAAAACCCATGTCATCAATCATAAAAATACAGCAGTGTCATGTTTATATTAGTATGGAATATGCTAGGAAGCTTTAATGCTTAATTTTATAAAGCCTTTTACAAAGGGTTTTCATATCTTAATGTGTCTTATTTAAAATAGCTTATTTTTTATTCTAGAATAGTTTTAGATTTACAGGACAATTGGCTTACACAGAGTTACCACATCCCCCACACCATTTCCCCTATTGACATGTGACATTAGTATAGTACACATGTCACAACTTATGAATGAATAATGATATATTATTAACTAAAGTCCTTATTGTGTTCACATTTCCTTTGTTTTTACCTAATGGCCTTTTTCTTTTCCAGGATCCTAGTGAAATTGCACTATGGTTGAAGTGAGTTCACAGTGTTTTGGGGAAAGTGTATGCCAAGTCAGTCATTTCAGCCCTTTAGCTCCTGTAGTGGGTAAGGAGGGTTGCATGCTGACTGAATGTGGCTCCTTCCCTTCTTTACAGCTCTCTGCATGGCTGAGGCTTGGTGGCAACCTTGGGAACCTTCTGTATACAGCCAGGAGTCTCCAGGATTCAGGTTCCGATCCCTCTTTTCCCCTCCCTGGCCTGTGCTGGGAGGAGGGAGTGCTAATGGCCCCAGTGTCCTATGGTCCACTGTGTGACCAGACCTCAGCTTTTGTTCACATATTTTTCTCCTCCCTGGATCCACAGAAGGAGCTTGATTGATCTGAGGCAGTGGGTCCCTCAGAATCACCAGGCAAGCTTGCTGAAACACAGATTGCTGACCCCACCCCCAGAGCTTCTGATTCAGTAGGTCTGGGCGGTGCCTGATAATTCACGTCTCTGACACGTTCCCAGGGGCTGCTTCTACTGGTGGGGGAAGGGAAAGCATATTCTGAGATCCATTTTTCTAAGCCAGTCAGTATTCTCCTGGTGACTGTTAATCTAGTGGTGGGCAGGTCACCTCAGCCTAAGCCAGTGGTTCTCTGCCCTGGTTGTCCATTATAATCACTTGGTAGCTTCTAAAACCTGCTTCCATCTGGCACCCACCTGAGGCTAATAAATTAATATTGCTAAAGATAAGTTCTCAGTATTGACAGTTTAAAAAAAGCAAGTAAACAAACAAAATAAAAATGAAATAATAACAATAAATAATTCAAGAAGCTCTCCCGGTGATTTTAATGTACAGCAGCACTGAAAATCACTGGTAAAGAATCGATATCAAAGGGAGAGTTCTCTCTCTTTTCCTTCCCTGCAAACACAGGAAAAGGAAGCAGGCAGCTCTGTGGCCTCTGGCAGCCATTGAGTCACCATGAAGGGCGCCAGTCTCAGGATGAAGCCAACACCGAGAAAGGCCGAACAGAGTGTCGAAAGGACTTGAGACCTTGGTGACATCACTGAGTGGCTTATCTCCCTATTCCTGGAGCCTGCCCTACCTCTGGACTTCCCGTTATGTGAGAGAATACATTTCTTCACTTTTAAAGTCAATTTAAGTCGCAGTTTTCAGCCACTCATAGTCAAAAGCATTCTAACAGATAACACCAGAGACAGTTACCAAGTGGCCATAATAATGAGTCTACTCTGAAAGACACCTTGTCTCAGTGTCGCCCCTTCTGCACACCCCAGAAGTCTGAATCCATGAAGACAGAGAGAGGGCAGCAGGACAGTTCGAGTGCAGTCTGCATCTAAGCTCCTCTCCAGCCCCGTATATGTGTGCACATGTCCAGCTCTGAAATTTTACGGTGCTTTTGGCTTCCCAGCAAAGCAGAGGACCTGGATAGAAGACCGGGTGTTTTCCCTTATGTCTAAAATAGTTTTCTCTTTCTACCTAAGCAAAAAAAATCTCATAATAGTCAAACTACGGGTTATGATTGTATTCTTTATAAACCGTTTTCTCAAACTGCAAATTTGTTTTCAAGCAATAATTCCTATTTATATTTATAATAGGAAAATGTTGGTAGAACATAAATATTCAACACTGGGAACTACTTGGGACAAAGTAAATGTCTGGCAAATGTTTTATGGCAACAAAATTAACACTGTGGGTTACAAAACCAAATGTAGAGTAAGAGTCCCTTGTTGAGAGACAGACCCCAAGATGTTATTAATGATTGTTTCTAGCCCTTGTTGCTGTGGCTGAATGGACTGAGTGCCAACCTTCAAACCAAAGGGTTGTCGGTTTAATTCCCAGTCTAGGGCACATGCCTGGGTTGTGAGCCGGGTCCCTAGTAGGGGGCGTGAGAGAGGCAACCACACATTGATGTTTCTCTCCCTCCCTTCCCCTCTCTAAAAATAAATAAAATAAAATAAAAAGAAATTATTGTTTCTGTTTAAGTGGGAGTATGGCAGTTTTTAATGTTTGGTTTGTATGTATTTTCTAATTATTTTCTAATGGATACATATTGCCTTTGTAATAAAAAATAAATGTAACTTTTTAAAAGAATATGGGATTCATTAGCTTGTTGGTGCTGAGCACCATTTCTGCTGTCGTGTGCACTGTTAGAGGTGGCTGGAATCCTGTGACTTACATTTCCCAGACACCTTTGCCAACTGGCCCAGTTAGATGCTGCCAGTGTGAAGCACTGGTGGGAAAACTGGACAAAATGAAGGAGAGACCCTTTGTTTTAGAGCTTCTGGCA